>NC_064622.1:273471710-273775911 GCF_023898315.1 Schistocerca nitens
ACACATCCATGCCCGAGGCAGGATTCGAACCTGCGACCGTAGCGGTCGCGCGTTTCAAGACTGTAGCGCCTAGAAACGCTCGGCCACCAGCGGCCGGCCATTACAAACAACCGTACAAAATTCCCAGCACTGTGCTGCGCTAGGAAGAGAGAAAGACACACCTGCACTGGAACTTCACTCAATGGCGTCGGGTTCTCTTCAATGACGAGTGGAGAAGTGTGACCCCTGCGTGATCGCTGTCGAGGAGTGGGGTCGGCCAGGCAACAATGCGCGTCTTAGTCATACAGTAGAACGGTTTCAGTAGGGAGATGAGTCTGTCATGTTTTGGGCCAGAGTATTTTCATCGTCAGGTCTTATGGGCCCAAACTGCTGAGGTCATCGGTCCCTCGGTCCCTAAGCTTACACATTACTTAATCTAACTTAACTTACGCTAAGGACAACACACACACACACACACACACACACACACACACACACACACACACTCATGCCCGAGATACGACTCGAACCTCCGACGCGGGGAGTCAAGCGAACCGTGACAAGACGCCCGAGACCACGTTACTACCCCGGGTGTCCCTCCTAAAAGTCGTCAAGAGCATTTTCCCTGGTATTTCTGCAGATATATGCAGTTCGTATTTGCAACGTATAGATGGAGTCGGCCCTAACACATACAGATCATCACGTGTCGTATGGCGCCTGGTGTCAACAGAGTACGCCGATTTGTTTCCCATTACAAAAAAAAATCGTCTTTAGAGTGGCCTCAAATTAGTCTAATACCATATTCACTTTAGCAATATTTATTAAAAGTGATGGAAACACACGGAGAATAACGAGTGCTCCAGTAACGACTGAGTAGCGCTGCTGCATGGCCGTAGCAGTCAGCGCGGGCCAAGGCGCTACTCAGTCGGTGCTGTAATGCTGGTTATTTGTTCGTGTTTTGCCGTCCCTGTTAATACATATCGATAAACCAGATACCTCACTTGACTAGAGCGCACTATAAAACGATCACATAAAATTCCCCTTTAAAAATAATTTTGTTTGTAATGGGAAACAAACCGACGTTTAGTGTTGGCACAGTAGATGTGATAAGCTGTATCTGTTTTGGCTGATACCAGCTAACATTGCAAAACAAAATTGCAAATGTCAAAACACCAGAGAAAATGCGCCTCACAACTCTTAGGAGGGACACATGGTATTTATACGAATGTCAGATGCCTCGCATCACTCCCGAGGGTGATTTGAGGACTGTACAGTATTGGGACAAGATCCTCCAACCTATCGCCCAGTCCTATAGTCACCAATTTCACGATGAATTCGTTTTTCAAACTGAGCGATTTCGGGAGGAGACAGTTCAAATTTCTGTTCGTCCATCCATATTTAGTTCAGTAACTTTCCTAAATCGCTCCAGGCAAATGCCAGGATGGTTCCTTTGAAGGGGCATGACCAATTGCCTTCCCTGTCCTTGAAACAATCCGATCTCGTACCCCATCTCTAATGACCCCATGGTCGACGGGATGTTAAACCCTAGTCTTCCTTCCTTCCTTCACTTTTCCAGGCGATAATGCACGAGCACACAGTGACCACCTAGTGAACGCCTTCTTCCAGGAGGCAGGAGCTTACCGAATGGAACAGTGTACTATATCTGCCGATTGAGAATGCTTTGGGCCAGTGAATCTTTGAGTAATTTCGTGAGGTCAGCCGTCGAAAAGTGGGGCAGGCCCGCGCAGCAACGTCTCGACCACTTTGTGAACAAAATACTACGGAGGATCCAAGCACGTTACTATGGCTGCCATGTAGCAACGTGGTACTGAACGTTACACAGCAGGGAGATTTTGATTGCACTTATGGGCAAGAACCCAGAAGACATAGTGGAATGTCATTGTAACTTACACACGTACACACCACCAGAAAGTATGTAAATGATTAATGTTGCAATTCTCTGTGACAGAGTACATCTGTGTAGTTCGTGTTTAGTATTGCTACCATGCGTGACAGGTTATATAAGGATCGTGAACAGCGTCAGATGTTGAGTGATCACTGTGGAGGACACGGAGATGCTGCAGACTCGTGTGAGGCAATGCAATCAGCGCCATACAGTTCGAAAGGGGACTCGTCATGGGTTTCCATTTAACTGGCTGGCCGAATCGCGCAATATCCGGATTTGTGGGTCATATGGATTTGACAATGGCCGACGATGGGAGCATGGTAACGTGAAGACAGGCAGACTCATCGTGAAGGTTCAGGTTGACCATATCTTACCAGGAGCTCCGTACTGTGCACCAAGCACATCCTACCCCTTCACACCCGACGGCAAATAATAGTGTCTCTGCAACTTCTATGTCATCTCGCACAATTGGTCGGGCACTGTATTCCGATAAAAGAACGATGGCGATTCGTGCAGGCTGAGAAACTGACTGGAACTGTATTTTTGCCAGTTCCAGGCCACAGTTGCTGTTCGCTTGTACAAGTGCTTTGAGCTCGAAGAAAGCACGTTTCCTGTAAATTATGTCTCTCGCGTGCTTATGTAGAAATTGTCGCTGACTACCACCACGAGCGACGAAAATTTGCCACCAAATGGAATAAAACATTACTAAATAACTCGCAACGACCACGTTTAACGCTCGCACTGGTTACAATATTCACAGCAAAGCGCTCTGAACACTACTGAACGCTCAATGGCTGTCGGAGAATGCGTGACACAGGTGCGCGGAACCAGCCTAAATTGGAACGCCATCATTTGTGACTCAAAGTATAGCAGTAGCTGGTTCCACGCATAGTCTGGCGTTAACACCACAACAGTCTTTAAGGTGGTCATCTCATTTTGGTTTTTGTATGTTATCGATGTGCACGGTAGAGAGAGAGAGAGCAAGTTACATTACTGTTGAACAATCTTTGGTACTATTGTGGCATGATCTTTTGCCTCTGCACAGTCTTATACATTCTTCGCTAAAGTGTGGTAGGTGATGGCCGTATTTAAGAGGGCTGTGATTGTATCTATTAGATGAAGAAAGATTGACTGCAAAGGACAGCAAGAATGAATAAGACGTATATATTAGAAAACGAAGAGAATATGAATTTTGAATAATGTTAGTATTTTTTTGAAGGGAAGACGTTTGAGGTAAGACTGCAGTACTGCTGATCTGGTTTGAAGAAATGATTGTTGAGAGCTAGTTAACTTGTCCATACATTCAGAGCTCAGAGAAAGACCATCCCGCTTCCGTGAGTCATGCATTAACCTATTAACTGATTAAGCTGTTTGGTTTTCATAGAAATTCTCTGTTAACATCATACCCTATTTAAGTCATTGTTCACTTTCTTAGGCCTAGTATTGTTCAAACCAATGTTATGTGTGAAGTTCACGCTAAGTTATGCTCTGTTTTTTGACTACATACTTCATTCTATAATCTTTGTCTTTTAATACCATTTCATAGAAATATTTACTCTCCCCATCCCACTGTTTATCATTATTCATTACCAAATGTAATATGCAACAGTTGGAAATTTTATTTAGAAATAGAAATCTAGTCTGCAACAATCTTGTCAAGACACGAAGTAAGTGGAAATTTAATTGTTTCACTTTAGTTGCGCATTTAACATAAATACAAGTTGTTTTCAGACTAGTTACAGTTCAAATTAAATTAGGTTAGCATACAAGTTTAAGCTGGATAACAGTTTGGGGTACACAGTTTTGGTTATACGCACCTTTATTGTGTGGGAGGTAGAGTTGGGCTAAATTTCATACAAAAACAAATACACTGAAGCACCAAAGAAACTGGTACAGGCATGTGTATTCAAATACAGAGACATGTAAACAGGCAGGAGACGGCGCTGCGGTCAGCAACGCCTATATAAGGCAGCAAGCGTCTGGCGCAGTTGTTAGAACGGTTACTGCCACAATAAAAAAAAATGGCTCTGAGCACTATGGGACTTAACATCTATGGTCATCAGTCCCCTAGAACTTAGAACTACTTAAACCTAACTAACCTAAGGACATCACACAACACCCAGTCATCACGAGGCAGAGAAAATCCCTGACCCCGCCGGGAATCGAACGCGGGAATCCGGACGTGGGAAGCGAGAACGCTACCGCACGACCACGAGCAGCGGACACTGCCACAATCGCAGGGTATCAAGGTTTAAGTGAGTGTTAATAGTCGGCGCACGGGGGAGAGGACACAGCACTGCCGAGGTAGCAATGAAGTGCAGTTTTGCTGTACGACCATTTCACGAGTGTACTGTATCAGTAATCCGGTAACACATCAAATCTCCGACATCACTGCGGCCGGAAAAAGATTCTGCAAGAACTGGACCAACGACGACTGAAGAGAATCGTTCAAAGTGACAGAAGTGCAACCCTTCCGCAGGTTGCTGCAGATTTCAATGCTGGGCCATCAACAAGTGTCAGCGTGCGAACCATTCAACTGAACATCTCGATATGGGCTTTCGGAGCCGAAGGCCCACTCGTGTACCCTCGATGGCTGCACAACACAAAGCTTTACGCCTCTCCTGGGCCTGTCAGCACCGACATTGGTCTGTTGATGACTGGAAACATGTCGCCTGGTCGGACGAGTCTCGTTTCAGATTGTATCGAGCGGATGCACTCGACTCTGACAGGTGACACGTACGTAAGCATCCTTTCTGATCACCCGCATCGATTCATATCCACTGTGCATTCCGACGGACTTGGGCAATTCCAACAGGACAGTGCGATACCTCATACGTCCAGATTGCTACGGAGTGGCTTCAGGAACACACTTCTGAGTTTAAATACTTCCGCTGGCTACCAAACTCCCTAGACATGAACATTATTGAGCATATCTGGCATGCCTTGCAACGTGGTGTCCAGAAGAGGTCTCCACTCCCTTGCACTCTTATGGATTTATCGATAGGCCTTCAGGGTTCGTGGTGTCAGTTCCCTTCAGCACTACTTCAGACATTAGTCGAGTCCATGCCGAGTCGTGTTGCGGCACTTCTGCGTACTCGCGGTGTCACTACACGACATTAGACAGGTGTACCAGTTTCTTTGGCTCTTCAGTGATAGTGGGGAGCTTACAACACAAGAGCCTGCGTTTGGAGTGGAAACATGACAGGGAAGCTTGGACTGCTGATGAATGTCGCCATGTTGTGTTCAGCAAAGAGTCACTGTACTGCGCAACCCAGGATGACAATCGCTGGAGAGAATGGCGGCGACCGGGAGGAAGATCCCATTCTTCCAACGTTTTGGAGAGGCAGAGCGGTGTTAGTCCTGGCCTATTGCCATCAGATATGACTTCAGGTCACGATTGGCAGTGATAGGGGACCTCTGGTAAAACGACGTTACGTCACAGATGTACTGCACCCTCATTAGCTACCTCCCACGCGACAGTGTTGCGTTGCCGTTTTTCAAGCAGACGGTGTTCATCCACCCATGTCTCGTGTCTCTGTGAACTGTCTGCGTGATGTTGAGGTATTTTCGTGGCTAGCAAGATCTTCAGATCTGTCCCCTTGGGACCAACTCGGATATCAACTACGTCCCATTGGTAGCATCCAGGATATCAAGGACCAGTAGTATCAGCTGTGGGTCTCCTCGCCTCAGGAGAGGATACAACGGCTGTTTCCAACCTTTCCAACCGATACAGTGCATTCATGCAGGCCAGAAACAGTTTAACGTCTTACTTGTAGTGGGCTCTTACTATCACGTTCTTTATAGATATCACTCGATTTTATAATCACTAACATAACAGCACATGCCCTTGCAACCCGTGAAATCTAATTTCGTCCCTCATCACTTCTTAACCTATTGTGAACGATATACCGTTTCTTAAGTAGCTTTCTGCTTTTGTCCACAGATCAATAAGTTTCGTAACAAATAGTGAACACTGCACGACAGTTACAAAGCAAGAATGAGATTTTCACTCTGCAGCGGAGTGTGCGCTGATACGAAACTTCCTGGCAGATTAAAACTGTGTGTCGGACCGAGACTCGAACTCGGGACCACTGCCTTTCTCGGGAACACTCCGCTGTAGAGTGAAAATCTCATCCTGGTAACATCCCCTAGGCTGTGGCTAAGCCATGTCTCCGCAATATCCTTTCTTTCAGGAGTGCTAGTTCTGCAAGGTTCGCAGGAGAGCTTCTGTAAAGTTTGGAAGGTAGGAGACGAGGTACTGGCAGAAGTGAATCTGTGAGGACTGGGCGTGAGTCGTGCTTGGGTAGCTCAGATGGTAGAGCGCTTGCCCGCGAAAGGAAGTGATCCCGAGTACAAGTCTCGGTCCGGCACACAGTTTTAATCTGCCAGGAAGTTTCAGTTACAAAGCAAGTTATAAATCGGTAGACAAACCTGTCAAATAAAACGCTCTTAGTGTGTTCTATGTTTCATGATTCTCCTCGAAATTTCTCTCCATGCGCATAAAGAAGCAGGCATTTAATTTAAAAAATTGCATTTAGCTGACGCTTGGTCCCGTGAACCTTGCGGATGCACTTGGTAGATTATTTGTGTCACAATGCTAGAGGGTTTAGACATGAAAAGAAATGTCTTCGTGAAAATATATTGAGGTGCGTCAAGAAAGTTAAGATCTGATTCGTAATAAAAACTAAACGAGATAAATTATTTAAGCAAAAAATGACAAATTTTAAACCATCTGTCTGCATTTTGTAGGCATTTGTCGTAGCTCACGTTTTTGTACGTCATCTTCACATAAAATTGCCGTTTCTGTTATCAGTCGCGTGGTAACATGTTCTTTCAGTTACTGAATTTTCAACCATTAAGGACCATTATCAGGTGCAGAGATGGAGTTCGCCAGGGGCGACGTCTGAGCTGTACGGAGGTTGGTCAAACTGGCTCCAGCAGAAGTCCTGGGAGAGCTGTCGTGTGTCTTGCTAGCAGTATGCGCTAATATTCTGTATAGCGCGACACTGTTGATTAAGCACGGTAGATATTTGCTTTGATTGTTTCTCCCCAAGGTAAAGAAATGGCTAGTAAACTGACGTGGCCATCCCAAAAGACATGACTTTTCGAGATGTCAAGATTTACTTGGCTTAAGTACTTACTGGTGATGCATTGTGGTCCCCTCACACTGATGTCTTCAATTGAGGGGTTTCATGTGAGAGCCACGTCTCGTGCATTGTTATTATCTTGCTCAGAGAATCATCACCGTCTATGTTGTAACATGTCGAAACATTGAGTGCGTTGCCTAGACGCTAGTTTTTGTGTTGTTCTATAAGGCTTTTTGACACCCAACGAGCACACAGTTTTCTAAAATCCAGTTTTTCCAAATTAGAGAAATAATGATCTTGAAATTTATGGGAAGTTGCTAGGACAGTCTGATGCTGTATTCTTACGGTTTTGACTTAACGAGTTCTTCAACTGGACGAATCAATTTTTCATTAACCGAACATGGACGCCCATTTGCTTCGTTATCCTGCACATGATCACGTCCTTCATCACACTGTCGGACCCATCGCCTTACTGAAGCATTGGTCGCATTTTCTGCGTAAATCGAGTGGCTAAGTGCTCTCCGCGTTCATAAAACGAATTATAGCTCTTACACTATGTGATCAAAAGTATCCGGACGCCTGGCTGAAAACGTCGTCCTCCATCGATAATGCTGAAATTCAGTATGATGTTGGCCCACCCTTAACCGGGATGACAGCTTCCACTCTTGCAGGCGTACGTTCAGTCAGGTGCTGGAAGGTTTCTTGGCGGATGGTAGACCATTCTTCACGGAGTGCTGCAATGAGGAGAAGTATCGATGTTGGTCTGTGAGGCCTGGCACGAAGTCGGCATTCCAAAACATCCCAAAGGTGTTCTATAGGATTCAGGTCAAGACTCTGCGCACGCCAGTCCATTACAGGGATGTTATTTTCGTGTAACTACTCCGCCACAGGCCGTGCATTATGATCGAGTTGAAAGATGCAATCGCCATCCCCGAATTGCTCTTCAACAGTGGGAAGCAAGAAGGTGCTTAAAACATCAATGTAGGCCTGTGCTGTGACAGTGCCAGACAAAACAGCAAGGCAAGCCCCCTCCATGGACAACACGACCACACCATAACACCACCGCTCCGAATTTTACTGTTGGCACTACACACGCTGGCAGATGTTCACCGGGAATTCGCCATACTCACACCCTGGCATGAGATCGCCGTATTGTGTGCCGTGATTCGTCACTCCACACAACGTTTTTCCACTGTTCAATGGTCCAATGTTTACGCTCCTTACACCAAGTGAGGTGTCGTTTGGTATTTAATGGCGTGATGTGTGGCTTATGAGCAGCTGCTCGACCACGAAATCCAAGTTCTCTCACCTCCCGCCTAACTGTCATAGTACTTGCCTTGGGTCCTGATGCAGTTTGGGATTCTTGTGTGATGGTCTGGATAGATGTCTGCCTATTACATATTACGGCTCTCTTCAACTGTCGGCGGTCTCTTCCAGTCAACAGATGAGGTCGATCTGTACGCTTTTGTGCTGTACGTGTCCCTTCACGTTTCCACTTCACTATCACATCGGGAACAGTGGACCTAGGGATGTTTAGGAGTGTGGAAATTTCGCGTACAGGCGTATGACCCAAGTGACACCCAGTCACCTGACTACGTTCGAAATCCGTGAGTTCCTCGGAGCGCCCCATTCTGCTCTCCCACGATGTCTAATGACTACTGAGGTCGCTGATGTGGAGTACCTGGCAGTATGTGGCAGCACAATACACCTAATACGAAAAACGTATGTTTTTGTGGTGTCCGGATACTTTTGATCACACGATGTATCTCATAAGCACGGTATTTTCAGTCAAATTCATCATTTACATAATGGTGGCATACTCTTCTAATCAAAAATATAAATGTCACATGACATTATTGACTGGGAAATCCCGCGTGTGGGTTCAGCTGACCAGCGGGATGGGTGTTCATTCTCCACGTACAGTCTTAGACAATAAAACTGACCGCCGGCCGGCCGCCACCGAGACTAAGTCCGAGTCATTCACTTAAGGTGGCCAATAAAACTGACCGCCCCTGACAACTCTAAGTCCGGCCATATGCACAATCTGGCAACACTGTACGATGCGGAAGTGTTAGGAGGAAGTATTGTCTACTTCCGAGACGTTGTCGGACTATGTGAGCCCGTGGTCTAGTGGCAAGCGTCGTGTGTTCTAAGCTTATAGTCGCCTGTTCGCGTCCAACTGTTTTTTTTTTTTTTTTTTTTCCACAGTCGGTCTAAAGTTATGAGTCTGACTGAACATCAAAGATAATTCGCTTAACATTCTACCCACCAGCAATAACAAGTATTCCAGAAACAATTCCGCAGGACAGCTCGTGGCTGCGTCGCGATCATAACAGCTTACGCTCGAGCGTTTCCTCGCGCTGCAGCGGCTACCGGCCACCGGCCAGGCGCCACCCGCCGCCTGAAATCCGGCACCGCTCAGGTGAACGCGGCGCGACGCTGTCAGTGTATGTATCAACTGTCATTTTCGAATTTGAAGTTCTAGTTATCATCTTGCAGTTAAGCATTGGATTTTGCATACTTGAGAATCATGAACTACAGTTAAGCATTGTAAAATTGAGTCGCAAGTGGAAATAGGTGTAACATCTGCAACACAACGTTTACTTTTGGTATAACGGAGGGGTGAATGCAGAGGAGGCAGCTAGAAAGATTTGAATTGTGTGTGGAGCGAGTGCTTTTGGGAAAAATACGCCAGAAAAAGATATTCTTGTTTCAACAAAGATCGTTCTGGCATCAATGATTTTCCACATTAAGCAAGTCTCGACTACTGATATATGTGATAGATTACCATTTTACCATCATGCGACATTTGCATTCAACAGGCAAAGTTCAGAAGTCTGGTGTACGAGTACTACATGCTCTAATTCGAAACAACAAAAATCAACGGAGTGACTATTATTGAACGTCATCAGGTCGCTCATTGAGCATTCGTATGCAGTACTGTAACTGGTGACGTGTTATGATGCCTTTATCATTAACTTCCTAAGAAGAAATGAAAGGCTGAGCCCCTCCAAAAGACATAAACTCGAGCAAAGAGTAGTGTGAACATAATATTTTACATCTGATAGCTCCAAAAGTGACTTTTGGGCTACGAATTCTACCAAAACACAGCTGGAATTTGTTGCCAACAACTGAGACACCTTTCGGTCTCAGCGTAAGAAAATCGAGCAACACAACTACATCACATGTTCTACTGCATGACAACGCACTTCTTGATTTGAGAAACAAAACTATCCAGGAGATTGAAATTAAAGTCGTCTCTCAGGCACTTGTCCCTCTCGTCATATATTCGTTAAGTTTTTTTTACCTTTCCCGCTCTTGATCGATCAACCGTCGACGCAATTCATTTCTAGACGAAAATACTCTTAAAACTACTCTGGTATAATTATATCGTTGAAACCAGTAGGTTTCTACTGGCGTAGAATTTGTAAACAACTTTAGCATTGTCAGATCGTTTTAGATATCGTGAAAGAAAATTCTTTTGCTGATTAATTTCTCATTGATGATTACTGTTGCGTTTAGTAAACTATCGGAAAATCCAATTAAAATATTCACTGTACTAATACAAAATAAATTCAGCTTACTACAGAAACATCACGACGGCAGACTATCTTAATAAAGCATTAAGTATCTGTGAGACGATTGAGCGTATTTTAACACGAATTAGTAGGACATTACCGACTTTTGACTTCGAAAAGATCCGTATTTACTTCATTTCCTGTATCATCCGCTATTATTATGAAAAGTGTCATTTCATAGATATAATTATGTATTCACAACTACAAAAAATATGCCGTCATTATGAATTTGGCAGTACCGTAAGGTTTTCGCTCTGACCCTAAGGGTTACTGAAAGTAGCAAGGCGCGTTGTCTTACGATTCCCTTATTGCGTTTGTATCTGCCTGCTTGTAGCTCTGCTACAAACGAATTAAAAATCTGGCTTTCAGCGAGTCTCGAAAGGCGAACGAAAGCAGCTTGCACCTGGTAGCCAAACATGTTTCTTGGGAACAGGCTGCTTCCTAAGTGGGAAGACATTCTTTTGTGGTTGAATTGTTGGCAAATGTCAGTCAGACGTGTGCTGTTGGTCTAAGCGTTTCGGTGTGTTGAATTTGTACCAATGATTTTTCTACAGGTTTTTTCTGTCCCAAATAGAGAGTTGAAGCCTCCCATTAGTATTTTCACGTCATCTTGGTAAATTTTGCTCATAGTATTTTCGAGTGTGTTCCACAATTTTTCGACATTTTCGGTGTTTTCCTTATTTTCGATGTTGGTGGGGGCATGTGCATTTATGAGTGTATATTTTTTATAGGGGCTCTGAATGAGCATAGTCATAACTCGATTGTTGATGGGTGTGATTTCTTCGACAGAGTTGTTGATAGATCTGTGTTCGAGAAATGCAATGCCGAGGATTGGTGCGAGTTTCGCTACCTTTTGTTGTATTTTGAAGATGCCATGGTTTCCGTAATGCAAGTTTTAATTGTCAATTAATCGTGGTTCTTGAAGAGCAAGGATGAGAATTTTTTGGCGGACGATTTCTTTTGTGAGATTATTTAGGTTTCTTGTTTGGATCAATGTACCGATGTTTAGTTTTCAAATGAATGTTTTCTGCTTGTAGGGAAATTTACCAGAGATCTTCGATATTCTCTGCCGTGCTAACCTGGACTCCCCAGAGTGCGAAAATCCAACTGCCGCCTATCGGTGGCCAGGTTGTGTACCACCTGGGATAAAGTTACCTTTGCTTGCATAGTTCATGTTTTCTTGTGTTTCATTGGTTTGGCCTGGGTGATACCAGGACCGGACAGGACCAGAGGGTGTTGAAGCCTTTGGAAGCAAATATTTTCAACCAAGCTCATTGAGCTAACAGACGGTGACCCAGAGTAGCGGTGATTTTCACTCAGATGTGTCTGGATTTTGGGTTCAACGGATTGAGTAGCCGTTCAGGATTGTGTTAGTATTTGGTTCACCACAAGTATTTGATTTCCACGGTACCATCCATATGGGGGAGGGTTTCCCCTATCGGCCACACGGGATTTTTATTATTATTGTCATTATGTCATCAGCAAATCCGATATGGTGTATCTTCCCACCACTGAAATAGATGTGTGTTGTTCGATGCAGTATTTCCATCACATAAACATGGTTTATAATTACGTTACATTGCTGCTAGTAGACATATTTCTCACTTTTTCTTAGACAGTTGCTAGCTGTTACCCCATCATAGGAATTTATGTGCGCAGCATTGTTGCAATACAGACGTTCAAATTATCCGATTTCTGTAATTTCATTTCGATACAAGATCGTCCTAATCGGATTCAGCCAGTCAGTCTTAATGTGGCTATCCGACTACGACGCTCATCATATGATAGACTGGGTGAACCACATTCTTAATCGGACTGTTGAATCCAGATCACTTATCTATGACAGGGAATGAATTCTTAAACACTGTGCTTATTACAAATACGTTATTTAAATATAAATATATGAACTAACGACATAACAATGTATTTACAGGAGCAGAGACCCATCCATCATAGTAGAGCAGTGCGAGATTGGTTTCAGGGCCAAGAGAGGATGAAGCTGTAGCCGTTTGATCCACGATCACCGAACATCAACCAGATAGAGAATATGTGGGCAGAGGTAACAAGGTCATTGCCATGTGTCCCTACAAATGCAAGCGACCTTTGGACGAATATAGAAAACGTATGGTGGGAAGTAAACCATCACGCTACACTGTCGACGACTTTATGAAATCAATTTCCCTACGCCCTCGAGAAATCTTACGTAATGATCGTGGGTGGGTTGGTTACTAAAAGTATACTCGTCCACAAAGCCCATGTGGACAGTTATCTAATAATCGGTCAAGCTTTGCTTTGTCGCAGCCCTTTAGCATACATCAAGTCCATTTACTTTCAGTCCCCTCCTTACAATTCTTGCAGTGCAAGGTAATTGAAAAATCTCATCCACTCGACGCCAACTGAGGAACTGACTGGTGCATGTGTTGTTCAACACACAGTAGTTGTCACCCTCACAGGAATCAATGACTGTTTGTGTGTGTGTGTGTGTGTGTGTGTGTGTGTGTGTGTGTGTGTGTGCCGGCCGCGGTGGCCGTGCAGTTCTGGCGCTGCAGTCCGGAACCGCGGGACTGCTACGGTCGCAGGTTCGCATCCTGCCTCGGGCATGGGTGTGTGTGATGTCCTTAGGTTAGTTAGGTTTAAGTAGTTCTAAGTTCTAGGGGACTTATGACCTAAGATGTTGAGTCCCATAGTGCTCAGAGCCATTTGAACCATTTTTGTGTGTGTGTGTGTGTGTGTGTGTGTTTTCGTGGTAACGTACGATGTGAATCAATACTATTAACATTAGAGAGACAACCAACAATAAATATTGCATCAAATATGACTGTAAAGTATTTTAATGCGATGGGAAGCTACAAACTGAATTTTTACCCATCCCACGTCCTGCGTATTCCGTTAAGTAAGATCTATTAACTCCATAGTATCGTTAGCAGAGACAGTGCGCTCTTGTTGTCGAGGCTCGCGACAAGTGCAGCGATTAGCAGTGCCCAATGCCGCCGCGATTTGTTTATGTTTGCTGAGCGTGGACACTGCAGCAGACGCTTCGCCCTAAACAGAAAGAAATCACCTTGGCTCTGACTCCAGTGAGCGGATATCACTGCCTGCGTGTTCTTATAGTAACCAACGTGAGACTCTACTCACAGGTGCCATGGAGCAATTGCAACGGGTATCATGTCATTAGTCATCAGAATATTAACCAGTGATGAAACGTCCACTCTATTTGAATCCCAAGACAATAGGAACCTTGTCACAAAGGAATGTGAGGTGATATCAAAACTTATCCAACATACAAAAATTAACTGCAGGGCTTTCATGTTTGCAGTAATAGCACACAAGGAAATATTATGTCTTGGAAGCGTATATTTCATTTCCTCTTCTCATATTAACGCCCTTGTTTTAATATGAAGTGAGAAAATAAACACGAAAAACTAAAGTTCCTGAGAAGCATATAAGCCATTTCCTCGTCTCATATCACAACTTTTGTTTTAGTATGAAGTAAAAAAATAAACAGTTTAGAGTTCTGAAGCATAATATGACACCAGATTCTTATCGTAGGCGCTATCGGGAACGCCAAAAGCAGGGAGCTGTCCATTCTTTCGTCCAACAGTCTGTTTCCTTTCATGTATTTATTCCTCCCGCTAGGAGATTATTATTTAAGGACTTGTGGGCATCAAGTTCTTCAGCAGAACAAGCCTTATGTTATTGTGCTAATTACCGTATGGAAAAAATGCAACAAAGACGAGTTCCGCTAGAGCAGTGAGGTTATTTGCACATGTGTGTATTCAGCAATGACTGCCAGCTGCCACAACACTTCACAGAATCCTTGCGGCAGGCAACACAACTGTGCGTGCACTTCAGACTTCATTCAGTGAGACATCAGGAGATGGATGAAAACGTCAAATTAACGTCGCTTTCCGAGTCGTATTCAATCCAGAATGAGGTGTTATTAAGGTAGTTGGGTGATCTAGCAATTCCACTTTTATGATTCCCATATGAGTATTTCGATAGCCAAAAGAACCCGTTAGTGTGAAACTATCGGGAACTGCATTATATCAAACTGCAAGAACTTCAGACAATACGTGGACTCTACTCTTCGCTGGGTGACCTATTACTGTTATTTAGCATTCTCTCCGTCCTAGTCAAATGGTTCAAATGGTTCTGAGCACTATTGGACTTAACATCTGTGGTCATCAGTCCCCTAGAACTTAGAACTACTTAAACCTAAGTAACCTAAGGACATCACACACATCCATGCCCGAGTCAGGATTCGAACCTGCGACCGTAGCAGTCGCGCGGTTCCGGACTGAGCGCCTAGAACCGCTAGACCACCGCGGCCGGCCACGTGCTAGTCGTAATGCAAATGGAACTTCAGAGGCGCTTTCCGCTATTCTTGACAAACATCAGTAACCTGTAATCACTGAGAGTCACAACTGCGTTCTAGGCGCTCAGTCAGGAACCGCGCGACTGCTACGGTCGCAGGTTCGAATCCTGCCTCGGGCATGGATGTGTGTGATGTCCTTAGGTTAGTTAGGTTTAAGTAGTTCTAAGTTATAGGGGACTTATGACCACAGATGTTGAGTCCCATAGTGCTCAGAGCCATTTGAACCATTTGTCACAACTGCGTGATGATAATGGTTCAGGTTGTCAGTAGTTGTGGTGGTGTTACGTTGTCAAACTGCTTACAGTAACGTTAATGGTGGCGCACATACTTTAGCGCTGACTACCTACTTAAGTAAAGATAGTGTTGTGGCGTCGTCGCTTGTCTTTATTTGGCCTCAGCTTGAGTAATCCGATTTAACGAACCTGGTAGTCCAATCGCGGGCTCCTAATAAAGTATGACTGCAGAGATTATCGTGCGGATATTACATTAATTCTGCAATGAAATGCTTAACAAATGTTACCCTCAGATATGCAGCTGGAATGACTAATTACACAGGTACTCCATGTTGCACTAAGTGATCAGTTCGCTGCAATCCTGCTTGTACTGTTCGTAAATACTCTTATACTTCAGAAATGGTTCTAATGGCTCTGAGCACTATGGGACTTAACTTCTGAGGTTATCAGTCCGCTAGAACTTAGAACTACTTAAACCTAACTAGCCTAAGGACCTCAGACACACCATGTCCGAGACAGGACTCGAACCTGCGACCGTAGCGGTCGCGCGGTTCCAGACTGTAGCGCCCAGAACCGCACGGCCACTCCGGCCGGCTTGCCATATGAACCACTTGAACTATTTAACACAAAATGACATTAAAAATTTAAGTTATTCACGAGCAGCTAGTTGAGAATATGTATGAACATTAAATGACACGACGAACCGTCTTGTTCGGCATATGGATTCAAACCCAGCTCATGCAGACTAAGCAAAGATTTCGTGACTGACGGAAACTAACAGTCATTCCTGATTAGGCATACAGAGAGTGATATACCTCGATTTTAGACAGTATCAGTTAGCAAATATCAACTTTAAATTGCATAACGCAAACATTTTTAACAGACGCGAATTCCTACCCAGCATCTATTGTCCCTGTTAACGAACTACGAGAGATGTTAAATATTGCTTCTTCACAAGTAACTTACTTGAAATGCCGTGAGGTAAAGCTGTGTGTTGGACACGGATTCGAACCCGGAACCTAATCGGATTGCTATCGAAGCACAGTCAAATGTGACATATCGGAATTTCGCGGCAGTAGCTAGATGTTTTAACTGAAATGACGAGACGAAACATTAATTTTTTCCTTCCCAGGACTCCAACCCGGCACCTATCGCTGTTATATTCTAGAGAAAACGAACGTTAAATATGGGTTTGTTGCACCAGCAGTGACATGTGAGCATGTTTGAACTGAAATAGTATGACGAAGAGTTCAGCGCTCACTGGGAATAGAGCCCCACACATATCGTTGTTGACTACACACAAAGAGACGTCAGCTACCGAATTTTTCTCCACCAGCTGCTCAGAATAGCATCTTGAACTTACAGTCATCTCGCAAATAGTTCTGTGTCTCACTGGGAGTTAAAAACGTCAGATATCGTTAGTGTTGACAGCGAATGAAAATACATTAAAAATCGAAATTATTATCCACCAACAGATAGGTGTTCTCATGCTAGAGCTTGATAATACATAATTAAATCTTTAGTGCCGGGCCAGGATTCGATCCCATTCACGCGTAATATGTGAAGGTGTTGAGGAATCTGCAGTTTTGAACAAACAACAAATTGTAGCCGAGCTGTATTGCCACGAAGGGACCAAATTCCGCGTTAAGGGCGGTCTGAGTTGCATTCCCAGTTCAGAACCAATTTTATCGACATACAGAAGCTCAAATAAAAGATGGAATAAGTGTCGTCACTTGAAATAAATAACTAGTATAAGAAAGGTTACTGGTGATAGAGTTTCTACATGTTGCCACTCCAGAATTTATTGTGGTTCAACCTACCGTCTACTTGGTAAAGAAGGAATATCATCTTTAATGTGAATTTCCAGAACACGCAGCCATTATATCTCCTTCACTTGGTGTAGCCAGGAGAGAATGGAATCTGTCTCTCCCTATCTAAAATCATTGACAGAAGTGGGAATCGAACCCAGACCATAGGTATAACAACCTACCATCCGTCCAACTTTATTTTTTTTCTTTTTTTTTTTTTTTTTTTTTTTTTATTTTTTGTCGGGCCTCCTTCCTCCCCTACAGCCCGTCCTTCCGCTCGCCATTTGTGCCTTCTTCGGCTAGCTTCTGTGCTATGTTTGTTCCATAAGAGATAGTTGACCAACGAAGTAAATGTGTACAAGTGAACAAAATCCCTTCTTTTGGAGTTGTGGAAAGAAAATAGGTCCGCTACATTCTTCCATCATTGTGCGGTAGCGATTTTTATAGGAGAGCCAGGCGTACTTCAGCCCGCTGGCGTCTCAGGGTTGCGTCAGCAACCTATTAGTGCTGCTACACGAGGGCAAAGGGTAAACGAAATAGCCACCTTCTTGGCGCAAAAGGAATGAGAAACTTAATAGAGAATTTCATAAAAAAAAAAAAAATAAATAAATAAATAAATAAAAATAAAATAAAAAAAAAAAAAATATCGTTTAATCGTTCTTCAGCTCTGTCGGTAGGACAAAGTTCGGTTCAAGAAATTTGCGTAATTTTCTTTGTATTTCTTGTGTCGTTCGAGCTTTTGAAGTTCTGTCATCAGGTACATCCAGTAGTCTTCTGCACTCTTCGTCATAGCCGTTGAGATGTAATGGACTGTTAGTCCTTTGAGCCAGTTGGCTGACCTTCTTTTGGTGTTAGGATATGGCACGTCATCTGGCAGAAGGACGTGTGTCGGTGTAATGGTGTTAGGTGACGTGCGGAGCACACGTGCTAGTTTTTGCCTGAAGAGATTCCACACGTCTTTCACATCGTCACAGACGAAACGATGTTCTTCGGTGTCGACGACATCGCAGCTGGGACAGTTTGGTGTGTGTGCCAGACGTATCGCGTGCAGTTTAGAGTTGGTGGGGATTTTTCTATTGACTGCGAGGTACCACGTCGATCGCACATTGGATGGTAGATGGGGGTCAGATATGTTTTCCCATATGTTTTTCCAGTTATAATGTCGAAACTTGTTTTCTATTCGATTGCGCAATTTTCCTCCCAGCAAGGTGTTGTAAACCTCCTTAACCTGATATATGTCCTTCTCCGGTATTCTATGGCGTACATAGCTGTATTCCACAAGAAAGTGTTTATAGTGGTACAGCTCGTGGGAGATGTGATGCACATCGATTGGTGGATCTCTGCTGACTGGGGTGATTTCACGTAAGAGATGAGCCACTAAGGTCCGCGGTGATCGTTGCCACTGTTTATAAGTTTTGCTAACGTATAGCGCTTGCGCTTTAAGGTAGATGTCTGTTAGATGTAGCCCTCCATTGCGTGTCGATAGCGTCAAGGTATCATAGGAAACCTTAAATATCTGACCTCTGTTGACAAAATAACCAAGCGCTGCTTGCATTTGGCGTGCTATGGTGCGTGGCAGAGGAAGCACTTGAGCAACATAGTTTACTTTGGAGGTTATATAGGTATTGGCTAGTTGCACTTTTTGTATTGCATTTAAATTACGCAAGCTGTATTGTTTTATGCTTGCTCGTAATGTGGCAAGTAATTTTCTGTAATTAAGAGCGGCTGTGCGGCGGATATTATTCGTATATTCTATTCCAAGGCATTTTAGTTTTTCCACAGTGTTGATACGTCCAGCGGCTCTGATCTCTATGCCCCTACCAAGATTCATAATACCAGATTTATTGCGGTTGAGTTTAGCTCCTGACGCCAGTTCGTAGGTCGCCACAACTTCAAGTACTGTAGCCACCTCGCTTTCGTCAGTCACAAGTACCCCTACATCGTCCGCGTAAGCTTGACATATGATCTTCTGTCCGTGTATATGTAGTCCACGGAGCTGCTGAGTCAGGGATACTAAGAGAGGTTCAAGCGCAATCGCGAAAAGCGTCATGGACATGGGGCAACCTTGTCTTACCGAACTGTGAATATTGATCGGGTGACTGAGTTGTCCGTTGACACTGATTCTTGACGTGCTATTCGTCAGTATGTTTTTCACGGAGGCTATAATTTTCCGTGGGAAGTGCATGGATGTCATACACCGGAACAGGTACGAATGATTAACTTTATCAAAAGCTTTTTCAAAGTCAAGCGACATCAGGGCACAGCGAATGTTGCAGGCTTCCGATATCGCTATAATGTCTCTGTAGTCGCATAAGGTCTGAAATATCGTTCTATCCTTTCCCACACTTGTCTGGTAAGCTCCTGTCACTGTACGAATAACTGAATTAAACCTTTGCATCATGATACGGGCGAAGATTTTATAATCACTATTGAGAAGTGTTATGGGTCGAAGATTCTCCACGGTTTTGCCTCTTGGTGTTTTGGGGACTAAGACCACTGTACCTTCACAGAATTCCTTCGGAAGGTCAGTGTCGGCATTTAGTAGTTCATTGCAGACGAGTGTCAATTTAGCAATTATCTTTTCGCGAAAAGTTTGATAAAATTCAGCGGGTAGCCCATCTGGTCCAGGTGATTTATTCTTTGGACTCCTCGAGATGGCATCTTCGACGTCTTCGTCCGTTATTCTTGCTGCGAGCACATCAGCTTCTTCTGGAGTGAGTCGCTCTGTCGTCCTAGCAGTGAGAGCTTGCTGCTCTGTTTCATCTGTCTGTGTATTGGCCAGCAACTCACTAAAGTGTCGATGGATCTCGTCTCGTATTGCAGCTTGATCTGTCAAGAGTCTCCCGTCTGAAGTTTTGAGTTCCGTCAGAATTTTCCGTTTTTGTCTTTTGTTCTCTTGGAGGATGTGGTACATCGATGTTGTTTCTTCTCGTGTACCGTTCTGCAAACGCGTTCGTATTTTACAGCCTTCGAGATGGTGCCTCTGCAGGGTGAGTAATTTTGCTTTTATTCTGTTGATTTGCCCATAGTTTGTTATGATTGTAGCATCCCGAACGCACAAGTCACTCAGACAGCTGAAGTAAAAGTCTAATGTCCGCTTCCGCCAGGCGACTTTTTCACGGGAGTAAGTTTTCATTGTCTTTATGATTGCGGGCTTCGCGCAGTTGAGCCACCAATTCAGCGCCGTACCATACAAGTGGAACTTCCTTTCACATTCTGCCCAAGTGGTGTGGAAGGCGGCGTGACATCCAGGATCCGAAAGATGAGCAACGTTTAGCTTCCACTGACCTCTCGCCCTGTAAGTGCCTTGTTTCTCTAAATTTATCGTACATATATACGCGATATGATCAGAGAAAATAGTGGGCCATAGCTCGGACTGTAAAACGTGTCTCCTTAAATTGGACGTTGCGTAAATCCTGTCGATACGACTGGCAGAATGGCTGGTGATATAGGTGAAACCGAGCTGATCACCATGTTTTAGTTCCCAAGTATCTAACAGATGGAATTCTCTGACGATGTTCTCCAGCTCCAGAGATTTGTTAAAATTTGGCGTCTGATCTTTGGGATTCAGCACGCAATTAAAGTCACCCGCAAATATTACTTGTTCAAATCGCACCGCGAAAAGGGGGGCGATGTCCTCCTTGAAAAATTCGGCCCTGCGGCGCTTGTTTCCGGTTCCTGACGGGGCATAGATGTTGATAAACCTGATGTTGTTTATCGTGACAGCGAGACCTCTACTGTTCGGCAGTTTCGTCACGTCTGTAAGTAGGATCCCCTCTTTAGTCATAATCGCTGTGCCGAGGCTATTGTCATTGCCAGGATTGATGACGGCGTTGTAGCCAGTGATGTCGTCCAAACGGATAGCCGTTACTTCTTGCAGCATTAAGATGTCAACATCAGCGGCGTACAGAAAATCTTGGAGATTTCTCAGATTGAGGGTGCTGCTAATTTTATTTATATTCAAGGTCGCAATTCTGTACGCCTGCAAGGACGTCATGTGGACTATACCGCGTCAGGTGGGATACTATTTGCCAGGTGAAGTGGATGTGTGCTCTACTTAGAAGAAGTCGGCATCATCATCTTCTGCACGAGCGTCTTTGATGGTGGTTTGTTGCCGGGTGGACACATCTTGTCGACGGTCGGGTGCCGTCCGTCCTGAACGTTGTGGTATGTCAGCCATCTCTGCATCATGGTTTTGCTCCTCGATGTCATCCGCCCAATCTCGCGTGCACGTAACTTCCCGCGTGTCCGTTTTTGGCACAGGTGGAGGGTCCTTCGGACTAGCTGGACCGTCTGGAATGTGGATTCCACGGTCGGGTTCAGTGTCCTCATTTCGGGTCTTCTTCTTTGTTGTTCGATCTTCCAGAGGAGTTGCCTGTGTCGTCTCCGCCAGTTCTTGGCCTATCTGTTTCGCCTTTTCACGCAGGATTGGCGCGATTTCTGCTGCTCCCTGTCGGGCTATTCGACGTTTCTTCCGTTTCTTCGGTGAAACAGTTGTAGGCTGCTGGTCATTATCCTCCGACGTGGCAACCGTGTCCTCTTTTTGTTGCCCGACTTCTTCGAGTGGTTTGCACGCGCCTTCTTCTGCCGTCTTAGCCTGGTCTTGTTCTGCACGTCTGTCAGTTTCCTCGTCTTGGAAGTGTGCTGGACCTGTAGCTTCTGTGTTGCTAGTATCCATGGCTACGTTACCATCGGGAACGTCGGCATAAGCAACTACCGCCCTGTCGAAACACATGTCTGGGGCGACGTCACTGCGAATTGCGGCGGCGTACGTCACGGGTAGCGTGGCCATCTGACTAGGCGGGTCTCGCTCCCCAGTCGGCAGTTGCGTCACACGCCGTTGAACACACTGCGCGCGGACGTGTTGGGTCGAACCACAACCCGAGCAGGTTCTCGGCTGCCCATCGTAAATGATGATCGCTCGATATCCACCAATCCAGAGATACGATGGGATATGTTTCAGCATGTCAATCTTAACTTGCCTGACTCCATTTAATACTGGATACTTGTGCAAGCTAGACCATTTTTCGGCGACATTGCTGATAATGGTGCCATAGTCTCTCAGTTTGTTGTTAATCTCCTCGGACGTTATTTCAAAGGGGAGCTCAAAGATTCGAACCGTTCTTATTCCCATTCCGGCACGCGAAACCGTGACCTGCCCTATGTGTCCGTCTGAATGTTTGAATTTTGCCACCCCACCACATGCTTCTACAATTTGGTCGCACTTGTCAGAACTGGATAACTTAAGGAACACAGTCGGACTGACAATCGACAGGTGAATTCCAATCAATTCATCCACTTTGACCTTAAAAGTTTCTTCGATAAATGCCTCAACTTCGTAAGATTTCGGTCGGGAGTAGTTCGGATCGAAAATCAACTTCAAAGTATCGCGTCGCGTTGTCTGCTCCATTATGTCATTCTAGAAATGTGATCGTGGACTATAACTAACGCCGAATGCGCGCACTCACCACACAGCGCCGGCCGCTCGCAGCGACGATGTAAACACCGCAACAGCCGCTCCGCACGTCCGCACAGCACGGCCGCCGGCGGCGGAATCCCAACAGACCACGAAATCCTCTTCTCTGCGAGTCATTTTTCTATCGTAACGCAGTTGCGCCACACTTGATGAAAATTCTGACACACAGGCTCCCTGTAGTAATTTGCAGCATGTTCAGTAAATTCATTTACTTGGTTGACCGAATCACCATGAACTAGCTGCCTCGCCTACCCAGTGCATACATTCGACTATTTTGTAATCACAGAAATAAAATCACGTAACTGCCACCTACACACAACTGCCAACAGTGTAGGATGCAGAAGTTTAGCTCAAGTGGAAAGGAACACTTCCTATTTATTCTATTGCGCTATCTGTTACTAGAAAACGTCGTTCAGTCCAAAAGAAAAGCTGTAACTGTTTGTCTCTCAGAAGTCAAGACCTGGCCATATGCATAATCTCACAGTTCTGTGGAATCCAAAAGTTCTGGAGGAATAGTTGCCGAGCTCTGGAGCTGTTGTAGCTACGTGTCAGCTTGTAGCATAGATAAGATGTCGCGAGTTCGAATACATTCAGTGCTACATTTTTTAAAACACAATTCTGCTCTCTGCTGAAGTTATCAATCTAATGGAACTTTGAACATAATTCCCTTCACTTCTCAACCCAAAGTAGTCGCATGTGGAAAAAGGACTATTAAACCTGAATAGAGCAAAATGTCACAGTAGTTAGACAGCAGGCAGCAGATGCATCTCGAAGATGTGCAGGGAGAGCGCATCGTGCCATAATATGTCAGAAAAGTATTTTCTACGTTAGCCGTCGTGTGGTAGTGATATTTTAGTCTTCTTCAAACTTTGTTTGACAGCTTTAACTCAGTCTGACAATGCACATGCAGTTTATTGATTACATGCATGTAGAAAACTTGTTCCGTCATAGGTAACATCAGAGAATTCGCATATATCGTTGATGATTAATGTCTCTCTCATGTTTACTATTGTTTTAACAACACTAAAGGAAACCTTACGAAAATTGTGCACTGTATTATAAGAAATGAAATAAAACTAACCATGATAACCTTACGACGAAAGTATCTGTACACAAGCATGCCTCTATCGACACGAATTAGTAAAATACTACTCACTTAGATTTTGATTGGGTCTGTGTTTAATTGGTATGCTGTGTCATACTCAAGAGGGATGCAAATGTGGCATTTCATAAATATAGTTACGTATTCCTAGAAACCCAAAATTCGCTTGTCAGCAGTGGAAAGAGGCGTTACCTGTTGTGCAGCATTGTAAGTTTTTCAACATTGCACTATGAGCTGAAAGCATTTTCTTGCGATTTCCTTATTGATGTTTGATCTGACTGCTTGTAGCTCTTTCACAGAAGGGATAAAAACGTTACCAGTCAGTGAGACTGGAACTGCGAACCGTAAAAGACGCTGTTTCACAGGTCAGCACGTTACCACAGAGCTGGCGAGGAGGTATGGGTCTCAGCTTCCTATTACGAGGGCAATAGTAACTAGAACTCGTAAACCGCTATTTAAAGGTCGAGATTAGTTGCGATTTCCACTTGCAACGACTTTCCTGGGCTGAAAACCGTAAATTTTCAATCTTTTGTTACCCTTCAAGCGATAATAACTCAGATTATTCAATGGAAATGACAGGTAAAAATCAAGTGAACTTTAAGGCTTAATTCCGTGCACACCAGGAAGTAACTCGTCGATCACAGAGTTGCCAAACATACGTTGCCTTGTTGCCAAATCTCAGTTACAGTACCAGCAGGAAGAAGACGAACCGATGTGATCCTACAGCGGTCTGGGAAGTGACCATAGCTGGTGTCTCCAAGTCGCGGCTGCTACGGCCTGGAATACGTAATGCGTCTGATTCGCTTTCTGTAACTAGGTTTAGGGAATGGAGCGTAGTTACTAATAATACTCAGAACTGACTGCAAACTGAGCATCATAAATCAGCAACTCTCATTGTTGTTTTTATATTTCTTTCGTAAGTGTACTCAAAACTAAGAAAGTCATTCACAGGCGTTTTCGTGCCTCGCCGTAGTCGAGCACAACATACAAATAAAAATAAAAAAGAATGTGTGTGTGTGTGTGTGTGTGTGTGTGTGAGAGAGAGAGAGAGAGAGAGAGAGAGAGAGAGGGGGAGAGAGAGAGAGAGAGAAAGAGAGAGAGAGAAATAAAAAGCAATGAGAGAGTGTAAAAAATTGTTGTAAAGAAATTGAATCATGGTATTTAAAGAAATCTTTCATTAAAATGACACGTTCCACATCATTACGAAATGTCGTATTCATGATCTATGGAACAAGAGTTAATCTAATGTAATCTAATGTAATCTTCTCACATCATATTGATGATTAGCCATGAAGAGTCATGAATTACCGAAATTTTTGCCAATACCAGTAACCAGATCTAAACTTGACAATAAAAGACGACAATTTTTGTAATAAACCGTGACTCCTATCAAGACCCTTTCGTTCCTGTTATCTAACCACGAGAGATGTCTGATATACCTCCATTCTGAAGTAACAAAGTGTGCATGCATTTAAAGATGAAGTGCATGATGTGAAGTTCTGTGACGGAGATACGAACCCAACACGTAATCCGATTGTTAACTAAGAAAAATCAAATGTTACGTATCGGTTTTTCTTACGAGCCGCTAGGTGTCTGAATCTAAAATAAGGATACAAACTTTTGTGCCTAAGCGACAATCGAACTGCACACCTACCGTGCATCCACGAATATAGCTTAAGTATCAGTTGCCTACCCATGAACAGTAAGATGTGTGCGTGTTTGACCAGAAATAACGACACCTGTTGCGATTGTTGGCAACACATGAACAGACATTGAAATTGCGCGTTAATTTTCACTAGCAGGTGGGTGTGCACTTGATAAAGCTAGAAATGAAATTATGAATATTTTTGTACTGGATCAGGTTTCAGACCCACATACTTACCTTTGGAGGAGACCTAGAGAAGATTGCAGTCTTGGGAAAAGGAACGAAATGACTGAACTACTGTTCCGAGAGAGTCAGATCCTCGAAAGAGGAGATACGAATTCGAATCACAGTCCAGCACCAAATGTTTAAACGTCTCTAGTTCAATCAAGTACAAGTAAAATAACAGCCCTGTCCCTTTAAATGGCTATCGGTTCATCAAATAAAATAAAATTTTCTAATGTAACTAAGCTTACTGGCGACTGTATTTCTGGTTACCATGACTTCCGCTGTGTCATTTCCCAACGTAAACCGGCTCTGCCTAGTTGGTAATGAAGGAACGTGATGTTTAATGCGGATTCTGGATTATAACGTCATTCTCTTGAGGTTACCAGAGGTAAAATAAATCTGTTTGTGCCTCTTAAAAGTAAATGCCTGAACCCACGCATTGCACCTGTGATAGTTCGTTCCACCAGACCATTGTGACCACATTACCCAGCCCCAGGAGTGTGCTGTAACGGATGATGTGCTTAGCTTACAAAATTAGTCACCGGTGGAAAAAATGCGAGTCTATTAAATGGTCAAGTAGAAGCAAGCTTCTGACGCAGAGATTATGCTATTCTCATGTCAGCAGGATGTAAAGACTCTTCTAGGCATCATAGGCTGGATGTGAAGCCATTTTGATTTTTCACAAATTCAACAAATTTCTTAGTTCGAGAAAATCCACTGTGAAGCGTGAAGTTGCCGGATAATTCGATTATTACTGTTATTATTAATATCATTTTATTCATACCGCTTCTGTAACACAAGTGCTTGAACATCATTTAGTGCCTTTTGGTCACTATAGAAGTAGTTTCCCAAGAACAGGTTCTTTCCCTGTCTACGGTGTCCTTTTCATGTTAATATCAAACACCAGCAATTACTCGTAGATTACAATAAAACTAAAGTAATTGACGAAGACGTTACTTGGTAACACAAACGCACTGCCTTTCTTCATTTACTTTCGCCTAGAAATGGCTATCGAGTACTGACAAACCAAAAGGCAAGAGATCTTACTGCCTTCCGATATACGTTGCTGTCAGTTCTGCCACATGATTTGGTCGACATGACCTGTTTCAAGTTGTGTATGACAGACAGTGTTTTAGAAAATCTATTGTTTCCCTTTGCAATAAACAGAAGTATTTTCATTCTAAGCTGTCCAAGTACAAAATTTTCGCAATATTAGTTCAAATTTAATATTCGCTTCTATAATGTAGGAAAGTATTTCACAGTCGCAAAACTCGCATCCGAAACGTTGACCTTACACTTAGTCGCTGACCATAAATTCTAGCTCAGAGTGACGCCAGTTTAAATAACCTAATGTAGCGAAGACTGTTTGCCAGTGCTCTTTCTCCCCGGAAAATACGCAATTCACTCATTTGGCTCCATAAGTACACTGTAACAGTAATTTCTGTGTGACATTTTTCAGTATGCTTTCGCCTTCCAACCGGCAAAATACGGAAGAGTACGGCCGGTAAACAATTCACAAACCACGATTTAGTGCCGGTAAGACGATTTCTTTAAACATTGTCGAAGCTGAGGGAATTTAGTTTCTGCTTAAATCGTCTTAAGCAGCAGCGTTCACAGATATCTCAAATAGGAAAAAGCTGAATATCCAGGTACGAAGGTTGTAAAACAAACGTCCCACAGTTTGTGTCAGGTTGATCTTTTTGTCTGATAAAATTGCTTAAGTATTTTGTCTAAGAGGTATCACAAATAGTATCCCTGTAGCTATGGGAATCATTGGTTGAAAACGAGTTTAACACCAATGGGTACAGTGCTGCTAAATTTTCAAAATTATTATCAACCTAAGTCTTAGTTCATCCACAAACTGAGGCGTATTTGTAATATTGAAGCTAGACTGTGTATCCTTGTCTTCCTTGAGTGGTCATTGGAAGGCGTTTACACACACGTATACAATACTATGGATACTTCGAACGCTATGGTTAACGTTGCTCTCATAAACTACTTTTTTTTTAAATTCTTCTGGGTCTTCAGTGTGCAATATGTGTTGTAGATACAGTCTCAGACCAAAAAATTGACCGCCGAGTCGTTCACGTAAGGTGGACAATACAGTCGTGCTCCTCTCAGAAATCTATGTCCGGCAATATGCTCGATCTGGCAACATATAGACTGCGGCACTTCCCAGAGGAGGTCTTGACTCCGGTCTTAGTACATTACTCTTGACTACGACCGTAGTCTTGAGGTAAAACGCGAGACCAGCTAATATGATATTGTAGATTCGCTTGAATTACACTCATAGCTTCAGCACAGAGAGGAAAGAGCCGATAAAAATTTTGTCGATATGTGCTTTCGGTCGCCAGACGTCATATTAGCTGGTCTCGCGTTTTACCTCAAGACTACGGTCGTGTTCCAGCGGCGGTATGAATAAAATGATATTAATAATAACAGTAATAATCGAATTATCCGGCAACTTCACGCTTCACAGTGGATTTTCTCGAACTAAGAAATTTGTTGAATTTGTGAAAAATCAAAATGGCTTCACATCCAGCCTATGATGCCTAGAAGAGTCTTTACATCCTGCTGACATGAGAATAGCATAATCTCTGCGTCAGAAGCTTGCTTCTACTTGACCATTTAATAGACTCGCATTTTTTCCACCGGTGACTAATTTTGTAAGCTAAGCACATCATCCGTTACAGCACACTCCTGGGGCTGGGTAATGTGGTCACAATGGTCTGGTGGAACGGACTATCACAGGTGCAATGCGTGGGTTCAGGTATTTACTTTTAAGAGGCACAAACAGATTTATTTTACCTCTGGTAACCTCAAGAGAATGACGTTATAATCCAGAATCCGCATTAAACATCACGTTCCTTCATTACCAACTAGGCAGAGCCGGTTTACGTTGGGAAATGACACAGCGGAAGTCATGGTAACCAGAAATACAGTCGCCAGTAAGCTTAGTTACATTAGAAAATTTTATTTTATTTGATGAACCGATAGCCATTTAAAGGGACAGGGCTGTTATTTTACTTGTACTTGATTGAACTAGAGACGTTTAAACATTTGGTGCTGGACTGTGATTCGAATTCGTATCTCCTCTTTCGAGGATCTGACTCTCTCGGAACAGTAGTTCAGTCATTTCGTTCCTTTTCCCAAGACTGCAATCTTCTCTAGGTCTCCTCCAAAGGTAAGTATGTGGGTCTGAAACCTGATCCAGTACAAAAATATTCATAATTTCATTTCTAGCTTTATCAAGTGCACACCCACCTGCTAGTGAAAATTAACGCGCAATTTCAATGTCTGTTCATGTGTTGCCAACAATCGCAACAGGTGTCGTTATTTCTGGTCAAACACGCACACATCTTACTGTTCATGGGTAGGCAACTGATACTTAAGCTATATTCGTGGATGCACGGTAGGTGTGCAGTTCGATTGTCGCTTAGGCACAAAAGTTTGTATCCTTATTTTAGATTCAGACACCTAGCGGCTCGTAAGAAAAACCGATACGTAACATTTGATTTTTCTTAGTTAACAATCGGATTACGTGTTGGGTTCGTATCTCCGTCACAGAACTTCACATCATGCACTTCATCTTTAAATGCATGCACACTTTGTTACTTCAGAATGGAGGTATATCAGACATCTCTCGTGGTTAGATAACAGGAACGAAAGGGTCTTGATAGGAGTCACGGTTTATTACAAAAATTGTCGTCTTTTATTGTCAAGTTTAGATCTGGTTACTGGTATTGGCAAAAATTTCGGTAATTCATGACTCTTCATGGCTAATCATCAATATGATGTGAGAAGATTACATTAGATTACATTAGATTAACTCTTGTTCCATAGATCATGAATACGACATTTCGTAATGATGTGGAACGTGTCATTTTAATGAAAGATTTCTTTAAATACCATGATTCAATTTCTTTACAACAATTTTTTACACTCTCTCATTGCTTTTCATTTCTCTCTCTCTCTTTCTCTCTCTCTCTCTCTCTCTCTCCCCCCCTCTCTCTCTCTCTCTCTCTCTCTCTCTCACACACACACACACACACACACACACATTCTTTTTTATTTTTATTTGTATGTTGTGCTCGACTACGGCGAGGCACGAAAACGCCTGTGAATGACTTTCTTAGTTTTGAGTACACTTACGAAAGAAATATAAAAACAACAATGAGAGTTGCTGATTTATGATGCTCAGTTTGCAGTCAGTTCTGAGTATTATTAGTAACTACGCTCCATTCCCTAAACCTAGTTACAGAAAGCGAATCAGACGCATTACGTATTCCAGGCCGTAGCAGCCGCGACTTGGAGACACCAGCTATGGTCACTTCCCAGACCGCTGTAGGATCACATCGGTTCGTCTTCTTCCTGCTGGTACTGTAACTGAGATTTGGCAACAAGGCAACGTATGTTTGGCAACTCTGTGATCGACGAGTTACTTCCTGGTGTGCACGGAATTAAGCCTCAAAGTTCACTTGATTTTTACCTGTCATTTCCATTGAATAATCTGAGTTATTATCGCTTGAAGGGTAACAAAAGATTGAAAATTTACGGTTTTCAGCCCAGGAAAGTCGTTGCAAGTGGAAATCGCAACTAATCTCGACCTTTAAATAGCGGTTTACGAGTTCTAGTTACTATTGCCCTCGTAATAGGAAGCTGAGACCCATACCTCCTCGCCAGCTCTGTGGTAACGTGCTGACCTGTGAAACAGCGTCTTTTACGGTTCGCAGTTCCAGTCTCACTGACTGGTAACGTTTTTATCCCTTCTGTGAAAGAGCTACAAGCAGTCAGATCAAACATCAATAAGGAAATCGCAAGAAAATGCTTTCAGCTCATAGTGCAATGTTGAAAAACTTACAATGCTGCACAACAGGTAACGCCTCTTTCCACTGCTGACAAGCGAATTTTGGGTTTCTAGGAATACGTAACTATATTTATGAAATGCCACATTTGCATCCCTCTTGAGTATGACACAGCATACCAATTAAACACAGACCCAATCAAAATCTAAGTGAGTAGTATTTTACTAATTCGTGTCGATAGAGGCATGCTTGTGTACAGATACTTTCGTCGTAAGGTTATCATGGTTAGTTTTATTTCATTTCTTATAATACAGTGCACAATTTTCGTAAGGTTTCCTTTAGTGTTGTTAAAACAATAGTAAACATGAGAGAGACATTAATCATCAACGATATATGCGAATTCTCTGATGTTACCTATGACGGAACAAGTTTTCTACATGCATGTAATCAATAAACTGCATGTGCATTGTCAGACTGAGTTAAAGCTGTCAAACAAAGTTTGAAGAAGACTAAAATATCACTACCACACGACGGCTAACGTAGAAAATACTTTTCTGACATATTATGGCACGATGCGCTCTCCCTGCACATCTTCGAGATGCATCTGCTGCCTGCTGTCTAACTACTGTGACATTTTGCTCTATTCAGGTTTAATAGTCCTTTTTCCACATGCGACTACTTTGGGTTGAGAAGTGAAGGGAATTATGTTCAAAGTTCCATTAGATTGATAACTTCAGCAGAGAGCAGAATTGTGTTTTAAAAAATGTAGCACTGAATGTATTCGAACTCGCGACATCTTATCTATGCTACAAGCTGACACGTAGCTACAACAGCTCCAGAGCTCGGCAACTATTCCTCCAGAACTTTTGGATTCCACAGAACTGTGAGATTATGCATATGGCCAGGTCTTGACTTCTGAGAGACAAACAGTTACAGCTTTTCTTTTGGACTGAACGACGTTTTCTAGTAACAGATAGCGCAATAGAATAAATAGGAAGTGTTCCTTTCCACTTGAGCTAAACTTCTGCATCCTACACTGTTGGCAGTTGTGTGTAGGTGGCAGTTACGTGATTTTATTTCTGTGATTACAAAATAGTCGAATGTATGCACTGGGTAGGCGAGGCAGCTAGTTCATGGTGATTCGGTCAACCAAGTAAATGAATTTACTGAACATGTTGCAAATTACTACAGGGAGCCTGTGTGTCAGAATTTTCATCAAGTGTGGCGCAACTGCGTTACGATAGAAAAATGACTCGCAGAGAAGAGGATTTCGTGGTCTGTTGGACGGATGGTAGGTTGTTATACCTATGGTCTGGGTTCGATTCCCACTTCTGTCAATGATTTTAGATAGGGAGAGACAGATTCCATTCTCTCCTGGCTACACCAAGTGAAGGAGATATAATGGCTGCGTGTTCTGGAAATTCACATTAAAGATGATATTCCTTCTTTACCAAGTAGACGGTAGGTTGAACCACAATAAAGTCTGGAGTGGCGACATGTAGAAACTCTATCACCAGTAACCTTTCTTATACTAGTTATTTATTTCAAGTGACGACACTTATTCCATCTTTTATTTGAGCTTCTGTATGTCGATAAAATTGGTTCTGAACTGGGAATGCAACTCAGACCGCCCTTAACGCGGAATTTGGTCCCTTCGTGGCAATACAGCTCGGCTACAATTTGTTGTTTGTTCAAAACTGCAGATTCCTCAACACCTTCACATATTACGCGTGAATGGGATCGAATCCTGGCCCGGCACTAAAGATTTAATTATGTATTATCAAGCTCTAGCATGAGAACACCTATCTGTTGGTGGATAATAATTTCGATTTTTAATGTATTTTCATTCGCTGTCAACACTAACGATATCTGACGTTTTTAACTCCCAGTGAGACACAGAACTATTTGCGAGATGACTGTAAGTTCAAGATGCTATTCTGAGCAGCTGGTGGAGAAAAATTCGGTAGCTGACGTCTCTTTGTGTGTAGTCAACAACGATATGTGTGGGGCTCTATTCCCAGTGAGCGCTGAACTCTTCGTCATACTATTTCAGTTCAAACATGCTCACATGTCACTGCTGGTGCAACAAACCCATATTTAACGTTCGTTTTCTCTAGAATATAACAGCGATAGGTGCCGGGTTGGAGTCCTGGGAAGGAAAAAATTAATGTTTCGTCTCGTCATTTCAGTTAAAACATCTAGCTACTGCCGCGAAATTCCGATATGTCACATTTGACTGTGCTTCGATAGCAATCCGATTAGGTTCCGGGTTCGAATCCGTGTCCAACACACAGCTTTACCTCACGGCATTTCAAGTAAGTTACTTGTGAAGAAGCAATATTTAACATCTCTCGTAGTTCGTTAACAGGGACAATAGATGCTGGGTAGGAATTCGCGTCTGTTAAAAATGTTTGCGTTATGCAATTTAAAGTTGATATTTGCTAACTGATACTGTCTAAAATCGAGGTATATCACTCTCTGTATGCCTAATCAGGAATGACTGTTAGTTTCCGTCAGTCACGAAATCTTTGCTTAGTCTGCATGAGCTGGGTTTGAATCCATATGCCGAACAAGACGGTTCGTCGTGTCATTTAATGTTCATACATATTCTCAACTAGCTGCTCGTGAATAACTTAAATTTTTAATGTCATTTTGTGTTAAATAGTTCAAGTGGTTCATATGGCAAGCCGGCCGGAGTGGCCGTGCGGTTCTGGGCGCTACAGTCTGGAACCGCGCGACCGCTACGGTCGCAGGTTCGAGTCCTGTCTCGGACATGGTGTGTCTGAGGTCCTTAGGCTAGTTAGGTTTAAGTAGTTCTAAGTTCTAGCGGACTGATAACCTCAGAAGTTAAGTCCCATAGTGCTCAGAGCCATTAGAACCATTTCTGAAGTATAAGAGTATTTACGAACAGTACAAGCAGGATTGCAGCGAACTGATCACTTAGTGCAACATGGAGTACCTGTGTAATTAGTCATTCCAGCTGCATATCTGAGGGTAACATTTGTTAAGCATTTCATTGCAGAATTAATGTAATATCCGCACGATAATCTCTGCAGTCATACTTTATTAGGAGCCCGCGATTGGACTACCAGGTTCGTTAAATCGGATTACTCAAGCTGAGGCCAAATAAAGACAAGCGACGACGCCACAACACTATCTTTACTTAAGTAGGTAGTCAGCGCTAAAGTATGTGCGCCACCATTAACGTTACTGTAAGCAGTTTGACAACGTAACACCACCACAACTACTGACAACCTGAACCATTATCATCACGCAGTTGTGACAAATGGTTCAAATGGCTCTGAGCACTATGGGACTCAACATCTGTGGTCATAAGTCCCCTATAACTTAGAACTACTTAAACCTAACTAACCTAAGGACATCACACACATCCATGCCCGAGGCAGGATTCGAACCTGCGACCGTAGCAGTCGCGCGGTTCCTGACTGAGCGCCTAGAACGCAGTTGTGACTCTCAGTGATTACAGGTTACTGATGTTTGTCAAGAATAGCGGAAAGCGCCTCTGAAGTTCCATTTGCATTACGACTAGCACGTGGCCGGCCGCGGTGGTCTAGCGGTTCTAGGCGCTCAGTCCGGAACCGCGCGACTGCTACGGTCGCAGGTTCGAATCCTGACTCGGGCATGGATGTGTGTGATGTCCTTAGGTTACTTAGGTTTAAGTAGTTCTAAGTTCTAGGGGACTGATGACCACAGATGTTAAGTCCAATAGTGCTCAGAACCATTTGAACCATTTGACTAGGACGGAGAGAATGCTAAATAACAGTAATAGGTCACCCAGCGAAGAGTAGAGTCCACGTATTGTCTGAAGTTCTTGCAGTTTGATATAATGCAGTTCCCGATAGTTTCACACTAACGGGTTCTTTTGGCTATCGAAATACTCATATGGGAATCATAAAAGTGGAATTGCTAGATCACCCAACTACCTTAATAACACCTCATTCTGGATTGAATACGACTCGGAAAGCGACGTTAATTTGACGTTTTCATCCATCTCCTGATGTCTCACTGAATGAAGTCTGAAGTGCACGCACAGTTGTGTTGCCTGCCGCAAGGATTCTGTGAAGTGTTGTGGCAGCTGGCAGTCATTGCTGAATACACACATGTGCAAATAACCTCACTGCTCTAGCGGAACTCGTCTTTGTTGCATTTTTTCCATACGGTAATTAGCACAATAACATAAGGCTTGTTCTGCTGAAGAACTTGATGCCCACAAGTCCTTAAATAATAATCTCCTAGCGGGAGGAATAAATACATGAAAGGAAACAGACTGTTGGACGAAAGAATGGACAGCTCCCTGCTTTTGGCGTTCCCGATAGCGCCTACGATAAGAATCTGGTGTCATATTATGCTTCAGAACTCTAAACTGTTTATTTTTTTACTTCATACTAAAACAAAAGTTGTGATATGAGACGAGGAAATGGCTTATATGCTTCTCAGGAACTTTAGTTTTTCGTGTTTATTTTCTCACTTCATATTAAAACAAGGGCGTTAATATGAGAAGAGGAAATGAAATATACGCTTCCAAGACATAATATTTCCTTGTGTGCTATTACTGCAAACATGAAAGCCCTGCAGTTAATTTTTGTATGTTGGATAAGTTTTGATATCACCTCACATTCCTTTGTGACAAGGTTCCTATTGTCTTGGGATTCAAATAGAGTGGACGTTTCATCACTGGTTAATATTCTGATGACTAATGACATGATACCCGTTGCAATTGCTCCATGGCACCTGTGAGTAGAGTCTCACGTTGGTTACTATAAGAACACGCAGGCAGTGATATCCGCTCACTGGAGTCAGAGCCAAGGTGATTTCTTTCTGTTTAGGGCGAAGCGTCTGCTGCAGTGTCCACGCTCAGCAAACATAAACAAATCGCGGCGGCATTGGGCACTGCTAATCGCTGCACTTGTCGCGAGCCTCGACAACAAGAGCGCACTGTCTCTGCTAACGATACTATGGAGTTAATAGATCTTACTTAACGGAATACGCAGGACGTGGGATGGGTAAAAATTCAGTTTGTAGCTTCCCATCGCATTAAAATACTTTACAGTCATATTTGATGCAATATTTATTGTTGGTTGTCTCTCTAATGTTAATAGTATTGATTCACATCGTACGTTACCACGAAAACACACACACACACACACACAAAAATGGTTCAAATGGCTCTGAGCACTATGGGACTCAACATCTTAGGTCATAAGTCCCCTAGAACTTAGAACTACTTAAACCTAACTAACCTAAGGACATCACACACACCCATGCCCGAGGCAGGATGCGAACCTGCGACCGTAGCAGTCCCGCGGTTCCGGACTGCAGCGCCAGAACCGCACGGCCACCGCGGCCGGCACACACACACACACACACACACACACACACACACACACAAACAGTCATTGATTCCTGTGAGGGTGACAACTACTGTGTGTTGAACAACACATGCACCAGTCAGTTCCTCAGTTGGCGTCGAGTGGATGAGATTTTTCAATTACCTTGCACTGCAAGAATTGTAAGGAGGGGACTGAAAGTAAATGGACTTGATGTATGCTAAAGGGCTGCGACAAAGCAAAGCTTGACCGATTATTAGATAACTGTCCACATGGGCTTTGTGGACGAGTATACTTTTAGTAACCAACCCACCCACGATCATTACGTAAGATTTCTCGAGGGCGTAGGGAAATTGATTTCATAAAGTCGTCGACAGTGTAGCGTGATGGTTTACTTCCCACCATACGTTTTCTATATTCGTCCAAAGGTCGCTTGCATTTGTAGGGACACATGGCAATGACCTTGTTACCTCTGCCCACATATTCTCTATCTGGTTGATGTTCGGTGATCGTGGATCAAACGGCTACAGCTTCATCCTCTCTTGGCCCTGAAACCAATCTCGCACTGCTCTACTATGATGGATGGGTCTCTGCTCCTGTAAATACATTGTTATGTCGTTAGTTCATATATTTATATTTAAATAACGTATTTGTAATAAGCACAGTGTTTAAGAATTCATTCCCTGTCATAGATAAGTGATCTGGATTCAACAGTCCGATTAAGAATGTGGTTCACCCAGTCTATCATATGATGAGCGTCGTAGTCGGATAGCCACATTAAGACTGACTGGCTGAATCCGATTAGGACGATCTTGTATCGAAATGAAATTACAGAAATCGGATAATTTGAACGTCTGTATTGCAACAATGCTGCGCACATAAATTCCTATGATGGGGTAACAGCTAGCAACTGTCTAAGAAAAAGTGAGAAATATGTCTACTAGCAGCAATGTAACGTAATTATAAACCATGTTTATGTGATGGAAATACTGCATCGAACAACACACATCTATTTCAGTGGTGGGAAGATACACCATATCGGATTTGCTGATGACATAATGACAATAATAATAAAAATCCCGTGTGGCCGATAGGGGAAACCCTCCCCCATATGGATGGTACCGTGGAAATCAAATACTTGTGGTGAACCAAATACTAACACAATCCTGAACGGCTACTCAATCCGTTGAACCCAAAATCCAGACACATCTGAGTGAAAATCACCGCTACTCTGGGTCACCGTCTGTTAGCTCAATGAGCTTGGTTGAAAATATTTGCTTCCAAAGGCTTCAACACCCTCTGGTCCTGTCCGGTCCTGGTATCACCCAGGCCAAACCAATGAAACACAAGAAAACATGAACTATGCAAGCAAAGGTAACTTTATCCCAGGTGGTACACAACCTGGCCACCGATAGGCGGCAGTTGGATTTTCGCACTCTGGGGAGTCCAGGTTAGCACGGCAGAGAATATCGAAGATCTCTGGTAAATTTCCCTACAAGCAGAAAACATTCATTTGAAAACTAAACATCGGTACATTGATCCAAACAAGAAACCTAAATAATCTCACAAAAGAAATCGTCCGCCAAAAAATTCTCATCCTTGCTCTTCAAGAACCACGATTAATTGACAATTAAAACTTGCATTACGGAAACCATGGCATCTTCAAAATACAACAAAAGGTAGCGAAACTCGCACCAATCCTCGGCATTGCATTTCTCGAACACAGATCTATCAACAACTCTGTCGAAGAAATCACACCCATCAACAATCGAGTTATGACTATGCTCATTCAGAGCCCCTATAAAAAATATACACTCATAAATGCACATGCCCCCACCAACATCGAAAATAAGGAAAACACCGAAAATGTCGAAAAATTGTGGAACACACTCGAAAATACTATGAGCAAAATTTACCAAGATGACGTGAAAATACTAATGGGAGGCTTCAACTCTCTATTTGGGACAGAAAAAACCTGTAGAAAAATCATTGGTACAAATTCAACACACCGAAACGCTTAGACCAACAGCACACGTCTGACTGACATTTGCCAACAATTCAACCACAAAAGAATGTCTTCCCACTTAGGAAGCAGCCTGTTCCCAAGAAACATGTTTGGCTACCAGGTGCAAGCTGCTTTCGTTCGCCTTTCGAGACTCGCTGAAAGCCAGATTTTTAATTCGTTTGTAGCAGAGCTACAAGCAGGCAGATACAAACGCAATAAGGGAATCGTAAGACAACGCGCCTTGCTACTTTCAGTAACCCTTAGGGTCAGAGCGAAAACCTTACGGTACTGCCAAATTCATAATGACGGCATATTTTTTGTAGTTGTGAATACATAATTATATCTATGAAATGACACTTTTCATAATAATAGCGGATGATACAGGAAATGAAGTAAATACGGATCTTTTCGAAGTCAAAAGTCGGTAATGTCCTACTAATTCGTGTTAAAATACGCTCAATCGTCTCACAGATACTTAATGCTTTATTAAGATAGTCTGCCGTCGTGATGTTTCTGTAGTAAGCTGAATTTATTTTGTATTAGTACAGTGAATATTTTAATTGGATTTTCCGATAGTTTACTAAACGCAACAGTAATCATCAATGAGAAATTAATCAGCAAAAGAATTTTCTTTCACGTTATATAAAACGATCTGACAATGCTAAAGTTGTTTACAAATTCTACGCCAGTAGAAACCTACTGGTTTCAACGATATAATTATACCAGAGTAGTTTTAAGAGTATTTTCGTCTAGAAATGAATTGCGTCGACGGTTGATCGATCAAGAGCGGGAAAGGTAAAAAAAACTTAACGAATATATGACGAGAGGGACAAGTGCCTGAGAGACGACTTTAATTTCAATCTCCTGGATAGTTTTGTTTCTCAAATCAAGAAGTGCGTTGTCATGCAGTAGAACATGTGATGTAGTTGTGTTGCTCGATTTTCTTACGCTGAGACCGAAAGGTGTCTCAGTTGTTGGCAACAAATTCCAGCTGTGTTTTGGTAGAATTCGTAGCCCAAAAGTCACTTTTGGAGCTATCAGATGTAAAATATTATGTTCACACTACTCTTTGCTCGAGTTTATGTCTTTTGGAGGGGCTCAGCCTTTCATTTCTTCTTAGGAAGTTAATGATAAAGGCATCATAACACGTCACCAGTTACAGTACTGCATACGAATGCTCAATGAGCGACCTGATGACGTTCAATAATAGTCACTCCGTTGATTTTTGTTGTTTCGAATTAGAGCATGTAGTACTCGTACACCAGACTTCTGAACTTTGCCTGTTGAATGCAAATGTCGCATGATGGTAAAATGGTAATCTATCACATATATCAGTAGTCGAGACTTGCTTAATGTGGAAAATCATTGATGCCAGAACGATCTTTGTTGAAACAAGAATATCTTTTTCTGGCGTATTTTTCCCAAAAGCACTCGCTCCACACACAATTCAAATCTTTCTAGCTGCCTCCTCTGCATTCACCCCTCCGTTATACCAAAAGTAAACGTTGTGTTGCAGATGTTACACCTATTTCCACTTGCGACTCAATTTTACAATGCTTAACTGTAGTTCATGATTCTCAAGTATGCAAAATCCAATGCTTAACTGCAAGATGATAACTAGAACTTCAAATTCGAAAATGACAGTTGATACATACACTGACAGCGTCGCGCCGCGTTCACCTGAGCGGTGCCGGATTTCAGGCGGCGGGTGGCGCCTGGCCGGTGGCCGGTAGCCGCTGCAGCGCGAGGAAACGCTCGAGCGTAAGCTGTTATGATCGCGACGCAGCCACGAGCTGTCCTGCGGAATTGTTTCTGGAATACTTGTTATTGCTGGTGGGTAGAATGTTAAGCGAATTATCTTTGATGTTCAGTCAGACTCATAACTTTAGACCGACTGTGGAAAAAAAAAAAAAAAAAAAAAACAGTTGGACGCGAACAGGCGACTATAAGCTTAGAACACACGACGCTTGCCACTAGACCACGGGCTCACATAGTCCGACAACGTCTCGGAAGTAGACAATACTTCCTCCTAACACTTCCGCATCGTACAGTGTTGCCAGATTGTGCATATGGCCGGACTTAGAGTTGTCAGGGGCGGTCAGTTTTATTGGCCACCTTAAGTGAATGACTCGGACTTAGTCTCGGTGGCGGCCGGCCGGCGGTCAGTTTTATTGTCTAAGACTGTACGTTGGTTCCTTTCGTTGAGGATATGTGAGAAGCGTGTCGTATGTTGTTTGTTGAGTGTAGCTGAGTCTAATTGAACCTAGTGAAACCTTCCCGTCTCCTCTATATCTCTTTTGTTACGCAACCTTCCCTTCTACAATAAACTATAAAACTCCTTAGGATTTCTATCTCTTGCTGAATAATAACAAATGAAATCTTCCCTTTGAAATTAATTCTCTTTCTCAATAATAATAAGTGCAATCTTCGCATACAAATTTAAATGCTGCTTATTAAAAGTGATTTGCTGATTACTTCGACGAAACATAGAATGTGTCGTCGTCGTGGCCCTCAGTCGTTACCTGCAATAATCCAAAACTGTTCCTTACCTTTTTTACTGTTACTGGATCGCCATCTGACTGCTACATCGAACTGCGACATGAATATCCTTACTCTGGTTTACTATACTCTATTAGCTGCTGGTGGGCTGTCATAATAAGTGGCTGTATTTATTACCAAAGCTGACGTTATACTTTAATAGTAAAGCTGACGTTATTCTTTAATAGCAAAGCTGACGTTATTCTCTAATTAATTTGACTGAAGTTACGTAATTCATAGTTAAGCTTTTTCTTGACAACAGTAAAATTTTGCAAAGTTTCACGTTGATGGTTTTTGAGATGGATTATAATCAGTAATGCAATTTTGCTGGCAAAAATTAATAATATTCTGAAAACGATTCTTGAAATATGTACTGTTGGTAATGAAATGATTTTACAAACGTTCAAATGGGACTTACTTTTCACAGTAATCTTACAACTAGCATTGCGCAAACATACGTTCAGTAGCCTTGAGTTTCTCAAAAAAAAAAAAAATTCGATAATATTAGTTCCTCTTATGATAATAGCTGATGTCTCTGTACATCCGTTTCTAATCTCTTGTAAATCATAGCTGGTGGCTGGCAGGCACACCGCTCCTCTCAACCCCTCGCTTCAGACCTGCTACCGACTCGCTTCACATCTCGCTTACTACTGACTTCCTACGAACGCTAAAGTGCGGTCTCTCCCGCCAACAATGCTTTTTGGTGCAGACAATCCCTGCTACCACAATTATTTCCAAAATGACAAATATTAATATTCCTACTTAATCCTATTAATAAAATATAAACATCTTTCATAAATTGTGGTTTGACAATGGAAATATACACGTCTTACATAATGGATGCGTATTCAGTAGAGTGTCACTTTTCTGTTGTATTAGGATGAAGATGCTGATTATTGTGGTGCTGCTGCTGCTGCTTATGATGATGATAGAAGGGATAGGGTGAAAGCCGGTGCCGGCGCATAGCATACTCCTTTCGAATGGCACCAAGGGAGTGGTCAAGCTTTACGTCCACATCCAACGGACAGATCACCAACAATAGTGTCACATGCCATCGAAGAGATTTGAAATTTAATGCTGGACATTGGCGCCAAGAATTTTACGTCACACCCTCTCCACCCCTTGCCGACCGAGTATTGGCAGTGAAAGTTTCATCCACCATCAGATATTGTAACCTCCCCCTCACTTATCGACCTTAATGACAGTGAAAAATTAAACCGCGTGTACCTAATGGAAATTTGGGAAAAGCAATCGTCACCAAAGTTATTCTGTCGGTGAAGAGGGAGGAAAGGTTACATCTAAATGAAAGGAAAAATGCAAATGAAATTGGTGGAAATTAATTTTGAAAAGGGTAAATTTAATAAAGAAAGTAAATGTGCTGTCGTTACGTTAACAATTAACGGGCGTTAATTAGATATTTGAGATTTGGGGAAAATTATGGTCGCCAGTCCTATGGACAACTACTATAATAACATAAAAAGTAAGGTTAATGCAAATATAATTAGCACTAAAAGCGTCGCAACTGAAGGTTGTCACGTGTTGTGTGAAAACTGAATGTTTGTCAGAAGTCATAAATTTCGCTACACTCTGCCTTAATTTAGCAATAGAATGAATAAAACCGGAAAATTGAAAGTTAATTTAGTGACTGAAATTAATAGTGAACTTTGATTCTGAAGCACTACGAAATAAAATAAGATAAGGTTAGTCTTGGGCTACCTCAACAATCATCTCAAAAGCAACTTGAATCTACGCAATTTAGAAATGAGAGATTTAACTTTGAAGTTGAATTAAATGATTCTGAAGAATTAACAATAGTAAAAGTTAGTACGTACCAAGGTACAATATACATAAATGACTTAGTTGACAACATCGGTAGCTCCGTGAGGCTATTTGCAGATGACACGGTTGTCTACAAGAAAGTAGCAACATCAGAAGACTCGTACGTACTCCAGGAAGACCTGCAGAGGATTAATGAATGGTGCGACAGTTGGCAGCTTTCCCTAAACGTAGATAAATGTAATATAATGCGCATACATAGGGGCAGAAATCCATTCCAGTACGATTATGCCATAGGTGGTAAATCATTGGAAGCGGTAACGACCGTAAAATACTTAGGAGTTACTATCCGGAGCGATCTGAAGTGGAATGATCACATAAAACAAATAGTGGGAAAAGCAGGCGCCAGGTTGAGATTCATAGGAAGAATTCTAAGAAAATGTGACTCATCGACGAAAGAAGTAGCTTACAAAACGCTTGTTCGTCCGATTCTTGAGTATTGCTCATCAGTATGGGACCCTTACCAGGTTGGATTAATAGAAGAGATAGACATGATCCAGCGAAAAGCAGCGCGATTCGTCATGGGGACATTTAGTCAGCGCGAGAGCGTTACGGAGATGCTGAACAAGCTCCAGTGGCGGACACTTCAAGAAAGGCGTTACGCAATACGGAGAGGTTTATTATCGAAATTACGAGAGAGCACATTCCGGGAAGAGATGGGCAACATATTACTACCGCCCACATATATCTCGCGTAATGATCACAACGAAAAGATCCGAGAAATTAGAGCAAATACGGAGACTTACAAGCAGTCGTTCTTCCCACGCACAATTCGTGAATGGAACAGGGAAGGGGGGATCAGATAGTGGTACAATAAGTACCCTCCGCCACACACCGTAAGGTGGCTCGCGGAGTATAGATGTAGATGTAGATGTAGCAGTCACAGGTAAGCTAAAATATGGTAACAAAACATGCACTCTTACTTTGTGCATGTGTAATTTAAATATAGTTTTGTTTGGTTATTGTAGCCGGCTAGGAATACTTTAACTGAACCTTGAAATTAAAGCAGTGAAATGGAATGATATTACTTAATGCTGGCGTTTGAATTTCAACGACACATCGGGTTCATTTCGGAAAAGGAAGGGACCCTACTAGGTAACGCAATTGGGACAGTGAGCAACAAAGGTTCATGCTAAGTTGCTGTATTTTAGTGATGCAAATGGAACAGTTTGTAAAGCTGACGTCTGCCATACAGTTCTAAAACTTTACGTGTTTTCAGTCTGCCTTGTTGGCTGATTGATGGTTGGAAGTCGCCGATCGAGGAGGTGGCGACAATCACTTATTGTCGCCGTTGCTGTTGCAGAAGTTGGATGTTGACTCGCCTTCTTCTCGACACGGTCACCAGGCGAAGCGGGCTCTTGATGTGTGCCACATAATGTTTCCCATTCGCGACACCGTGCCAGAAACTATCATAGCAAGTCGAGCGCAATTACATGCTGCCAAACCCCGAAAGCGCGGCAACTCGCGGGAGCGCCACTCAACACACCTGCTCCACCCCCCTACTCCAGCCAGGCTCTCTCTGCCCGCGCTCCACGCGGCAGAGTTAACACTACCCAAGATCCTAAACACTTTGGTTCTCCACACGACCTATCGATGTAATCGTCCGATAGCATAGTTTTCCCTAGGCAAGACCCAGCCTAAAAATGCAAATAATATTTACAAAACAAACCAATTATACATCGACATAAATGCATATATGTATTGAAAACAATTACAATATATAAAGACACAGAAATGTCATATCTTCAGGTAACAAAATACGGAAAAATTTATAGTACAATAGATGGAAATAGGGTTACAATATCTCCAAGCCGAGCGCATCACACAGGCGTGCGTCACCGACGTCGGCTACGGAGGCAGATGCCTTCCCTTGAGTCAAAGCAACTACCGAAATGTCATAGTAGCGTTGCCACGGAGAGACGTCCAGAGGGAACTTATTTTCCGGACGTGCCTTGTATTTCGTGGTGGGCGCTACGGAGCTCCTGCAACACCCTGCGGGAAAAGCGGCAGCTGCACTGCAGGGGGCGCAGGCCCACGGTATGGCGGAACTTGGCGTGTGCTCGCATTGCAGCGCAGCGCAAAGTGACGGCGATTGCTCGCAACATGCAACGGCCGTCATCGCAGAAGAATTCCGGCTGTATGGACAGACGCCAAGTGCGAAGCGGCACGCGATGGCCGGGTCACCTCAGCCGCTGTCTCGCTGTCACCGAACGCGCCCTCTGCACAGTCTGTGAACACTGGTTGCCTCCGTGAGCAGCTGAAATGTTACACAAAAGCATACAATTCGTGTTGAAGGGAAAAACGCAAAGGCAAGAATGATCAGAAGTAGCAGAGGGAAAGAGGAGGTAGCCGATCCTCTGTCAGTGAACGCACTCTGGTTCAAATGGCTCTAAGCACTATAGGACTTAACTTTTGAGGTCATGAGTCCCCTAGTACTTAGAACTACTTGAACCTAACTAACCTAAGGACAACACACACATCCATGCCCGAGGCAGGATTCGAACCTGCGACCGTAGCGGTCGCGCGGTTCCAGACTAGCGCCTAGAACCGCTCGGCAACCCAGGCCGTCGAACGCCCTCTCCGTATGGTCTCTAAACCATGGCTCCCACGCGAAAAGATAAAATGTTAGACCGAAACCACACAAAATTGTGTTAAACCTCTGAGCACCAGTGGTTTCTGCCTCAGACCACCATTTTATTAATTTTGTTTGGAAGTACCAGTGCCTTTCGTATGAAACCACCGAGGCTACTGCAAGAGACACACATCTAGTGGTACAGTGAGGTACTTCTACTAACTTAGTGCATTGTAGCAATAAATCATTTACAACGTTGAAAGCAACAGAGATTGTGCTACATGATTGTAGGCGATTATGGCATTTAATAGAGGTCACATTAAGAAGATCATTGACAGAGAAAGTAAACATATCTACAGTTGTTGTAACGTAAATTTGAGTTTGTACCACTGCTTCTATGAGTGGTTTCGAAATGAAACCCTGGGGCATTATGTGATTTTGATTTAAATTCATTAAATTTTAGGACCATTTTTACTTGTTATATAGCTCTATAATGCTTTAGGAGTTACGAGTACCTGGAAGGTTCGAAAATTGGGATTGTGTCTTGGCAAAATCAAAATTGCTTTTAAACATATCATATGAAATGATGGGTGGTCGTAAACAGTACACTATGTAATCAAAAGTATCCGGACACCACCGAAAACTTACGTTTTTCGTATTAGGTGCATTGTGTTGCAACCTACTGCCATGTACTCCGTATAGTGACCTCAGTAGTCATTAGACATATTGAGAGAGCAGAATGGGACGCTGCGCGGAACTCACGGACTTCGAACGTAGTCAGGTGATCGGGTGTCACTTATACGTCTGTACGCAAGATATCCACACCCTTCAACATCCCTAGGTCCATTGTTTCCGATGTGACGGTGAAGTGGAAACGTGAAGGGACACGTTCAGCACTAAAGCGTACATGCCGATCTGTTCTATTGACTGACAGAGATCGCCGACAGTTGAAAAGAGTCGTAATGTGTAATGGGCAGACGTCTATCCAGATCATCACACAGGAATTCCGAACTGCATCAGGATCCACAGCAAGTACTATGACAATATGGCGGGAGCTGAGGAAACTTCGATTTCATGGTCGAGCGGCTGCTCATAAGCCACACATCACGCCGGTAAATGCCAAACGACGCCTCGCTTGGTGTAAGGAGCGTAACCATTGGACGATTGAACAGTGGAAAAACGTTATGTGGAGTGACGAATCACGGCACACAATGTGGCGATCCCGTGCCAGGGTGTGGGTATGGCAAATGCCCGGTTAACATCTGCCAGCGTGTGTAGTAAAATTCGGAGGCGTTGGTGTTATGGTGTGGTCGTGTTTTATATAGAGGGGGCCTGCACCCCATGTTGTTTTGCGTGACACTATGACAGCACTGGCCTATATTGATGTTTTAAACACCTTCTTGCTTCCCACTGTTGAAGAGCAATTCGGGGATGGCGATCACATATTTCGGCATGATCGAGCACCTGTTCATAATGCACGACAATAACATCCATGTAATGGACTGGCCTGCACAGAGTCCTGACATGAATCCTATAGAACACCTTTGGAATGTTTTGTAACGCCGACTTCGTGCCAGGCCTCACCGACCGACATCGATGCCTCCCCTCAGTGCAGTACTCCGTGAAGAATCGATTGCCATTCCCCAAGAAACCTTTCAAGACCTGATTGAACGTAGGCCTGCGAGAGTGGAAGCTGTCATCAAGGCTAAGGGTAGGCCAACATCATGTTGAATTCCGGCGTTACCGATGGAGGGCGCCACGAACTTGTAAGTAATTTTCAACCAGGTGCCCGGATACTTTTGATCACATAGTGTATGTGCCAGGGGTTACAAAGTGAAACCATCTCATTAAAACAATTTATTCTTTACTTTTTGCCTATTTCTTCTTGTATTTGCTTCTTGCTGCAATAACAAAGGTTAATTTTGTGAAAAATTTTAAAATATATTTTTTCATGGAAGGAAGAAGGGAAGATTGGATATAACCTCGCTGCGACGTCAAGGTCATTAGAGTCGGAGCATAAGCTAGGATTGTGTCAGGGAGGGGAAGGAAATTGGTGGTGCCCTTTGAAAGGAACAATCCTGGCATTTGCCTGGAGCGAGTTAGGAAAGTCACGGGAAATCTAAATCTGGATGGTCGGACACGAGTTTGAACCGTCGTCCTCCCTAATGCGAGTCCACTGTATTTTTCTTCGTGTAGTTGTGACCCGAAAAGTTAAAGTGAAATAGCCAAAGACAACAATGATCATAAGTAGTAGACGAGTGAAGAACGTAGCTGATTCGCTGTCTCTAAAGGCGCTCTCCCCACAGTCTCTGAATAATGTTTGCCTCGTTAAGAAGCGGAAACGCCTGGTTGGAAGAACAGAATTCGAGTTAAAGTGAAAATGTGGACTCGTACGGCATTGTTGACTGGGAGACACCGAAGGAGAGACTGAGCAACCTAGCTGAAAAGGTTTACCTGCCTTTGGCGCGCAGTGGCATCTTTCCTCTCCGGATTAAGAGAGCTACATTTTTAAAGTGTGTCAGCTGAGGTAATGGGTGTGATATGTCTTGTGCCGCTGAACGCGCAGTGAGAAGCCTGTTCAGGTAAACAATGTATAATAGCTTTATTTTAATACTAAAGAACGTCCTTCATGGAGTTCGAAGTTAATTACAAATGAAAGTTCGCTTTGTATTTTGATTCCAATCAGAAAGACATACGAGAGGGTAACAAAAAAGACCTGAGTATTTTTTTAAAAGCTATATATTTTCAAATTGTTTACAGAACAACCTTATCCCCTTCAAAATACTCTTCATTAAAACTAACATATTTGTTCCACCGGTGTTTCCATTGTTCCAAACATTTTTGCAGTCATCAGAAATGGCTGGCAGGTCCTCCCTCGTTTTTTCTTGACTTTTGCAGTTTTATAAAATCGGTGTCCTTTCGTGCCCCTTTTCATTTGTGGAAATAAGAAAAAGTTTCAGGGAGGCAGGTCAGGCGAGTAAGGTGCGTATAGCAGCGGAACCATGCCGTTTTTACTCAAAAACTAATACAGACGGCTGTCTGCGCAGGTGCGTTGTCGTGGTGGAAGAATCAGTCTCCCGTCTGCCACATATCGGGTCTTTTTTGACGAACACCGAGCTCCAACGTAACGCACTAATCTCTGACAATTTATCAATTAATTATCTGCCGACGGTATATGAGCATAAGCTCTCGAATTATTTCAACATTTTCGTCGATTCGGACATTTTATGGATGTCCAAAACGAGGTTTGTCATCAATCAAATGGTTTAAATGGCTCTGAGTACTATGGGACTTAACATCTGAGGTCATTAGTCCCCTAGAACTTAGAACTACTTAAACCTAATTGTTGTGTTGTTGTTGTGGTCTTCAGCCTGAGACTGGCTTGATGCAGCTCTCCATGCTACTCTATCCTGTGCAAGCTTCTTCATCTCCCAGTACCTACTGCAGCCTACATCCTTCTGAATCTGCTTAGTGTATTCATATCTTGATCTCCCTCTACGATTTTTACCCTCCACGCTGCCCTCCAATACTAAATTGGTGATCCCTCGATGTCTCAGAACATGTCCTACCAACCAATCCCTTCTTCTAGTCAAGTTGTGCCACAAGCTCCTCTTCTCCCCAATTCTATTCAATACCTCCTCATTAGTTATGTGATCTACCCATTGAAAGGTCTCTGTTGGATTCCTTTCATATTTAATTTCTCAAATTTGTTGTCTTTTATGGAATAAATTCCTCTTCTAAATTTACTGTGGCGTTTCTGACTATCTGGGAGGAGACTGAGTAGTGGAACGTGTTACTTTTACACGTAAACAAGAACGATCTGTCACACTACTACACTTTAAAACACAGTTTATATGTAATTCATGTCACACAGTCTCATACGGAACCTACATCCGCTTTCTTTTATATACTGTATATGATAAGATACTGTCATCCCCCTTCCCTTCTGTGTGAGAGGATGAATGATCAAATGTGTTTGTAGTTGCATGCTTGAGGGTAGCAGACAAGGCTGTCTGCTAGAGAACAGTAGGACCAACGTCGGAACAGGTAGCTACGGTTCCTAAAAGCAGAGAGGTTTCTATTCTTAGTATGGTCCGGTCCGTCCGTTGTCAGGTTGGTATAGGAAGCTGCCCCTCTGGCCCCTTCCGTTTGTCTTTGTGAGCGACTCTCAGGAAGCACGCTGGGTGGTAGGCAGTTGCAGTCCAGTAGTAGGCAGTTGCAGTCTGGCGGTAGGCAGTTGCAGTCTGGCGGTGGCGAGCGTCTAAAGTGGTAAGATCTCCGGCTAAGCGCGTGTCTGCTAAGTCCATAGGACAATGGATTTCTTAACTTCAGCCTAACTGAAAATTTAATCACCTTTATTTCGGGTTAGCTCTAAAATATCTAAGGTTATCTTAAATTGCAGCGTAGTGTAATTCTCGTGTCAAGTTCAGATTATTTTGCGGTAGTTGCTTTGTCATTACTTTGTGAGTAAAGTGGAACCACGTGTTGGTCAGTAACTCTAACTAAGATCAATCTTAAATGCGAATGCTTGTGTGATTATAACGTCTCGTCTTAACAATATTTTCAATATAGCAACTTTTCTTTATGTTCAACCCACGTGGGGTGTACTTTGCGAGACCAGTACCACGTGCTTATATAACTGTTTGACCCATCAGGTTAATAGTAAGACGTTAGTAACCAGTTCAAGGTTTTTCTTTTGTCAATTGCTTTTCGATCGAATTTATTTTATTATCAAAATTACTGTGGAGTTATACGCTTTCTGTAAACCAAGTTGACCACGTGAAGCATGTGGTGGAATCATCAAAGTAGCCCTCAGCTATTCTTCTTGGGAAGATTTCACAAAGAGTTAATATGAATTTAGTATACCAGTGTGTGGTAATTACATGACGGACAGGATTGTGCTACGAACGTAATTTCTTTGACTGAAAATTTGAATCTGTTGGTTGTGGTTAACTTTCTCTTGCATGTGTTTCAAAGTTATTTGTGTGTTGTTTTATGAATGCAGTGTTGTATCCAGTCTCCCAATCTTGGCTCCATATTTTATGTGGTCCGTAAGATTCCAATCTCACATTTTCACAATCGTAAATAAGGCACCAGCTCAGTATAACTCACGTATAATATGCTGAAATTTCGATGATAAATCTTAAAATAAATTTCCAAATATAAACTGATTTCTTTCTTTTTATTTAAATTCTACTTTTTATATATATATATATATATATATATATATATATATATATATATATATATATATATATATATATATTACCGGTTGTTGTATGACTGTAAAAGATTATAATCAATGTTAGTCTGATTGGTAATGTGGTAAACCTAGATTAGTTACCAGCAGAAACAGTTGCTTAGTAATGCAAGATTAACTTCCCCAGACAGCTCACGGCTTGTAACCGGGTTTCATTGTACGAGGGCCGTTCAGAAAGTAACCTCCGGTTGATTTAAAAAAATACACCAAGTTAAATAAAAATATTTTCATATATACATCTTACAACTACATCTTTGCACTATTTTTCTACATAGTCTCCATAGCGATTGAGGCACTTATCGTATCTCTTCACAAGCTTTGAAATTCCTTCTGCATAAAAATCACCCGCTTGTGCCTGGAGCCAGCCTGTGACCGCATCTTTGAGCTCTTCGTCGTCATCAAACCGCTGTGACCCGAGCCATTTCTTCAAATGCATGAAGAGGTGATAATCAGTTGGCGCCAGGTCTGGGCTGTAAGGTGGATGGTTGATAACGTCCCACTTGAAGGGCTCAAGAAGGGCCGTTGTTCTGCAAGCAGAGTGAGGACGGGCGTTATCGTGCAAAAAAACGATACCGGAAGTCAGCATACCACGGCGTTTGTTCTGTATAGCCCGTCGTAACTTTTTTATTGTTTCACAGTACACGTCTTGATTAATGGTCGTACCACGTTCCATGAATTCAACCAACAACACCCCTTTGGCATCCCAAAACACCGTTGCCATCAGTTTTCTGGCAGAAAAATCTTGCGAGGCTTTTCTTGGTTTGGTAGGCGAATTTGAATGTGCCCACATCTTTGATTGTTCTTTTGTCTCAGGGTTCACGTACTTAATCCAGGTTTCGTCACCGGTCACGATTCTGTTTAACAATGGTTCTCCTTCGTCCTCATAACGTGACAGAAAGTCTAATGCAGAGGCCATTCTTTGAGTTTTGTGGTGGTCGGTAAGAATTTTGGGCACCCATCGTGCACAGAACTTACGCTAACCCAATCTTGCTGTCACTATCTCGTACAAGAGAGTCTTAGAAATCTGTGGAAAACCAGTAGACAACTCCGACATTGAGAAACGTCGATTTTCACGAACTTTTGCATCAACTGTCTGAACGAGTTCGTCAGTCACCAATGATGGTCTACCACTCCTCTCTTCATCATGAACGTTTTCTCATCCACTTTTAAATAAACGTACCCATTCACGGACAACTCCTTCACTCATAACTCTTGGTCCGTACACGGCACAAAGCTCACGATGAATAGCTGCTGCAGAATATCCTTTGGCTGTAAAAAACCTTATGACAGCACGCACTTCACATTTGGCGGGGTTTTCTATTGCAGCACACATTTCAAACTGCCACAAAAACTAAACTAGCGCAGGTACGACGTTCACTCGACCACGGCTTGATGCCGACTGACCTGTTGAGTGCGTGAGCGCACAGATGGCGTCGCTACTCACCCCACAACCCGCACTGTGACCAATCGGAGGTTACTTTCTGAACCGCCCTCGTATATTAGCACCGATTTCAGCATAGCAAATTCCTGTAGCAACATTACACCATCTAATCTTCAGCATTCTTCTGTAGCACCACATTTCGAAAGCTTCTATTCTCTTCTTGTCTAAATTATTTATCGTCCACGTTTCACTTCCATACATGGCTACGCTCCATACAAATACTTTCAGAAACGACTTCCTGACACTTAAATCTATACTCGATGTTAACAAATTTTTCTTCATCAGAAACGCTTTCCTTGCCATTGCCAGTCTACATTTTATATCCTCTCTACCTCGACCATCATCAGTTATTTTGCTCCCCAAATAGCAAAACTCCTTTACTACTTTAAGTGTCTCATTTCCTAATCTAATTCCCTCAACATCACCCGACTTAATTAGACTACATTCCATTATCCTAGTTTTGCTTTTGTTGATGTTCATCTTATACCCTCCTTTCAAGACACTGTCCATTCCGTTCAACTGCTCTTCCAAGTCCTTTGCTGTCTCTGACAGAATTACAGTGTCATCGGCGAACCTCAAAGTTTTTATTTCTTCTCCATGGATTTTGATTCCTACTCCATACTTTTCTTTTGTTTCCTTTATTGCTTGCTCAATATACAGATTGAATAACTTCGGGGATAGGCTACAACCCTGTCTCACTCCCTTCCCAACCACTGCTTCCCTTTCATACCCCTCGACTCTTATAACTGCCATCTGCTTTCTGTACAAATTGTAAATAGCCTTTCGCTCCCTGTGTTTTACCCCTGCCACCTTCAGAATTAGAAAGAGAGTATTCCAATCAACATTGTCAAAAGCTTTCTCTAAGTCTACAAATGCTAGAAACGTAGGTTTGCCTTTCCTTAATCTTTCTTCTAAGATAAGTCGTAGGGTCAGTATTGCCTCACGTGTTCCAAACTGATCTTCCCCGAGGTCGGCTTCTATCAGTTTTTCCATTCGTCTGTAAAGAATTCGCGTTAGTATTTTGCAGCTGTGACTTACTAAACTGATAGTTCGGTAATTTTCACATCTGTCAACACCTGCTTTCTTTGGGATTGGAATTATTATATTATTCTTGAAGTCTGAGGGTATTTCGCCTGTCTCATACATCTTGCTCACCAGATGGTAGAGTTTAGTCAGGACTGGCTCTCCCAAGGCTGTCAGTAGTTCTAATGGAATGTTGTCTACTCCGGGGGCCTTGTTTCGACTCAGGTCTTTCAGTGCTCTGTCAAACTCTTCACGCAGTATCGTATCTCCCATTTCATCTTCATCTACATCCTCTTCCATTTCCATAATATTGTCCTCAAGTACCTCGCCCTTGTATAGACCCTCTATATACTCCTTCCACCATTCTGCTTTCCCTTCTTTGCTTAGAACTGGGTTTCCATCTGAGCTCTTGATATTCATACAAGTGGTTCTCTTTTCTCCAAAGGTCTCTTTAATTTTCCTATACGCAGTATCTATCTTACCCCTAGTGAGATAAGCCTCCACATCCTTACATTTGTCCTCTAGCCATCCCTGCTTAGCCATTTTGCACTTCCCGTCAGTCTCACTTTTGAGACGTTTGTATTCCTTTTTTCCTGCTTCATTTACTGCATTTTTATATTTTCTCCTCTCATCAATTAAATTCAGTATATCTTCTGTTACCCAGGGATTTGTACTAGCCCTCGTCTTTTTACCTACTTGTTCTTCTGCTGCCTTCACTACCTCATCCCTCAAAGCTACCCATTCTTCTTCTACTGTATTTCTTTCCCCCATTCCTGTCAACTGTTCCGTTATGCTGTCCCTGAAACTCTGTACAACCTCTGGTTTAGTCAGTTTATCCAGGTCCCATCTCCTTAAATTCCCACCTTTTTGCAGTTTCTTTAGTTTTAATCTACTGTTCATAACCAATAGATTGTGGTCAGAGTCCACATCTGCCCCTGGAAATGTCTTACAATTTAAAACCTGGTTCCTGAATCTCTGTCTTACCATTCATTATATAATCTATCTGATACCTTTTAGTATCTCCAGGGTTCTTCCATGTATACAACTTTCTTTCATGATTCTTAAACCAAGTGTTAGCTATGATTAAGTTATGCTCTGCGCAAAATTCTACCAGACGGCTTCCTCTTTCATTTCTTAGCCCCAATCCATATTCACCTACTATGTTTCCTTCTCTCCCTTTTCCTACGCTTGAATTCCAGTCACCCATGACTATTAAATTTTCGTCCCCCTTCACTATTTGAATAATTTCTTTTATCTCCTCATACATTTCATTAATTTCTTCGTTATCTGCAGAGCTAGTTGGCATATAAACTTGTACTACTGTAGTAGGCGTGGGCTTCGTGTCTATCTTGGCCACAATAATGCGTTCACTATGCTGTTTGTAGTAGCTTACCCGTACTCCTATTTTTTTATTCATTATTAAACCTACTCCTGCATTACCCCTATTTGATTTTGTATTTATAACCCTGTAATCACCTGACCAAAAGTCTTGTTCCTCCTGCCATTGAACTTCACTAATTCCCACTATATCTAACTTTAACCTACCCATTTCCCTTTTTAAATTTTCTAGCCTACCTGCCCGATTAAGGGATCTGACATTCCACGCTCCGATCCGTAGAACGCCAGTTTTCTTTCTCCTCATAACAACGTCCTCCTGAGTAGTCCCCGCCAGGAGATCCGAATGGGGGACTATTTTACCTCCGGAATATTTTACCCAAGAGGACGCCATCATCATTTAATCATACAGTAAAGCTGCATGCCCTCGGGAAAAATTACGGCTGTAGTTTCCCCTTGCTTTAAGCCGTTCGCAGTACCAGAACAGCAAGGCTATTTTGGTTAGTGTTACAAGGCCAGGTCAGTCAATCATCCAGACCGTTGCCCCTGCAACTACTGAAAAGGCTGCTGCCCCTCTTCAGGAACCACACGTTTGTCTGGCCTCTCAACAGATACCCCTCCGTTGTGGTTGCACCTACGGTACGGCCATCTGTATCGCTGAGGCACTCAAGCCTCCCCACCAACGCCAAGGTCCGTGGTTCATGGGGGGAAACCTAACTAACCTAAGGAAATCACACACATCCTTGCCCGAGGCAGGATTCGAACCTGCGACCGTAGCAGTCACGCGGTTCCGGACTGAAGCGCCTAGAACCGCTCGGCCACCGCGGCCAGCTGTCATCAATCAATATGTCACCATTTTTAAATCTAGCAAACCTCTCGTACACGTGAGTTTTCCCCATAGCGTCATCTTGGTAAGACGTTTTCAACATTAAAAGTTTCAGCAACATTTTTTACCGAGTAGAAAACAAACTTTCACAGCTGCATGTTGTTCACTTACTCTTGTCATTATAAAAAATGAAATTAGAACAAAACAGCGCAGACGAACAGAACAAGCGACATAGACAACACAGGCGCCAGTGAACTGGCAATGAGTTGCGCTGAACACGTCTAGAGCATAAATACGTACTACACAAACTCCGCCCAAGGCAATGTTATTCCGTCTTTCCTTCTTTTTTCTTTTTAAACCATTCGTGTAACGATTAAGTGTCTAAAGATCAAAATGGGTAACAGAGGTTCAATACTAGATTAACCCATGGCGAATGATGTAAATTCAGTACAGAATACCACTTGGATATCCGAAAGTTAATCGCATGACCAGTACGGTGCTTATTTAGTATAAATCTTAAGTCTGAAAAAACAATGTCACCGTCCTAAAATCGGTAGGGTGTAGAAGACAAACGCTGAACGGCTCGGTAAAGATTCGAAGATAAACACTGCAGGGCAGCTGTCCGGCAGCGATTCCTTAGCGAGAATCTGATTGATGGGCTGCGGATGCAGCCGGCACCTGGGGCAGAGAGCTCGAACGAATAACCGGTTAGACAGCTGGGACCGAACATCCGAGCCATGGCTGAGCGCCGCGCCGTCGAAGTACTGTCCGGCGCAGGGATACGGCACGAGTTGCTGGCGTGGAAGCAACATGTCGGAGGAAAACAGTGTCCGGAATCGCAGTCCCGTGCTCATGGAAATGCGCTCTGCTGACAGCGAAGATGGCACCTCTCGTGGCGGAAGCCAGAGACTCCGTGGACAACAAATCGGCATGTTGCTGTTGTTACTGACGTTGTTGTCCGGAACATTTACCAACATATGGGACGAGCGAGTCGGAGTTTGAATTGCAGGAGGTTGTGCCTGTTGCGGCAAATGGTGCCTGAAGTATGGCTACTCGCAGGACGCGAGTGTATTGGATGTTTTCAGGATGCTGTCTTGGAGCGACACAGCAGGGTATCACAAACTGCGACATTGTCGTGAAAAAAACATTGACCAGAATATCGAATAAATTTCTTTTACTTTACGTCTCTGGTCACAAACTTTATGTCAATAGATTACCGGTTTCGGCCTTTAACGACTATCTTCAGACCTGCAGCAAAATATGGGGAAACGAATACACTAGTAGATTGTCTACAGCTTAAAACAATAAAATAGACCATAATGAAAAGTACTACTGACATACATATACATTTGTGTGCTTTAAGTATGAAGAGGCATACATGTTTTATAAAGAAACGTATAACAAACAGCAGGAACACACACACACACACACACACACACACACACACACAATAGAACCAGTAAAGAAAGAACGAAAACCATTCCTATGAAATTTAACGGAAAAATGTCCCTGCAAATACAAAAATGTTTTTAAAAATCTGATGTCAGATGTGGCTTTCAGGTTAACAACACCATAAAATTGTGAATAAAACAAACTGAAAAGGAAGTATGACGATTTTGATGGCTCAGGAGTATACAGTATTGACAGCAGTAACTGTGAAAAATACTATATCGGTCAGACGGGCCGCTCTTTTAACCTAAGGGTAAACAACATTTACAGCCACGGAACAAAACTGCTTTGGGACAGCATTTATCCGAAACTGGTCATTCTACTGGGAGCATTGAGAATTGTGTGCGTATTCTCTGCAGAGTGAAAAAAGGCCGTGCTCTTAACTTGGTAGAGGAGCTTGATATTTATGAGGCAAAATGGAAAGAACCAACTAGACTGCTTAACTGGCAGAGCGATTTCATGCCTACGCCTACTTTGCTTTGTCTGACATTGTTTAACATTAATCACTGAACGCCTCTGTTATATATAGTTTGTTGATAGTTTCACCTAGTATAGAATGCCTTACATATTTATTTCGCTTTCGTAGGCTTGTTCCTGTACTGTATTAACTAGATAATCTTGTTCATGCTCTGTTACGGAGTTTTATCGTTCTTTTCATGCAACGGCATGCAGCAGAGAGCCCCTCTGTGGGTCACGTTCGCCTAACCACTTCTATCCTATGCGTAATTCTGGCGTTAGCGCTAACAGAGGGCACTGATTATGTGCGCCAATAAGTTTTCTTTCATTGTGGATTCTTTACCTATTTGTTTTATAGTTTGTATATTATTCTGTGCACTATGAAATCTGTTTATTATTTATGTCATTATCCATAACATTGGCACTTGACCATATGTCAATTACTGTCTAAGATCTCTTCCTGTTTTTAACTGTCTAACTTTTGTCGTGTTTTATTTAATCGCTTTTTATTACTGCAATGCCTCTTATACCTTATAAGCCCATTACAGACTTAACGGTTTGTATCCCCCCCCTTTATTTTACGTTATTCAATTAATCATTGAAGACATATGTATGCCTACACTAGCGACGTCTGGTGAACTTACAACACAAACATCTTGTGGCTACTGTACGGCAATTTGTTTTGAACACTAGTGCTGCTGACAAAATGTATTTGACGATGTTGGTGCTGATTTGCGTTTAACATTTGACGATGCCACTATGGGTGGAATACTTTAGGACACTGTTTTTATAAAACAGGTATGCCTCTTCATACTTAAAGCGCACAAATGTATATGTATGTCAATAATACTTTTCATTATGGTCTGTTTTATTGTTTTATGCTGTAGATAATGTACTAGCGTATTTATGTTTTCCTATGTTTTGCTACAGATCTGAAGATGGTCATTATAGACCGAAACCGGTAATCTGTGGACAAAAAATTTCTGACCATGGAAGTAAAGTAAAGGAAATTTGCAATGTGGTGAGATGTTTGTGTTGGATGAAGACGAGAGGAGGGAGAGAGTGAAACCCGGTGGTGGCACATACCCTACTCCTCTTAAATAACACCAATGGAGCCGCTAAGTTTAACATCCCCATCCGACAGACGTCACCATCATCAATATCACACACACACACACACAAACTCTGCAAGACACTGAGGAGAGGTTAGGTATATAATGCAGGGCTTTAGCAGAAAGTCTGGTGATCATGAATTTTACGCCACCAACCCTCCTCAGCTAACAGCACATGGTATACATAGGCAGTAACACATTCATATACTACTGGCCTCGGTGATCCGACGAGAACCAGTGTATTCAACGAGACAAGATAGTTGGCAGTGTTAAATTGAAAAACGCAAAGACAGAAATGATCAGAACTGTTGGAAGAAAGAAGAACGTGGCATTGTCCACGAAAATTCGAAAGACATGATAGGATTTTGCTCTTTTCGTGATGAATTTCTTATTCCCACATTGAGAAACTGCAGTGCTATACCTAACGCGGCTTTGCTAAACTCATTTAGGTGGTGGTTAATTTCTTCTCTTAGTAGATATTTTACACCGCTGGCTATGAAACTGCAAGACCAGGAAGGATAGTAGACAATCAAATTATATTTATTGTGAGAATACGTTATAGCGGGAAGAATACATCATTAAATTTGGAGGCGTACAGGTTGCTGAATTTAGTACATTTGCCATTTCTGGCAAGAAAGGTTCCAACTTTTATGCTTTCGCTACTAACATCGATATAATCTGTATACAAATTTTGCACTGCTGCACTTTTGCTGCCCCTCGCAGCTTGGCGCCCCAAGCGACCAATCGAGTCGCTTAAGACTTAAAACGGCCCTGAACTATAGATACGTTCTTGCCATATCATTTGGTAACACTAACCAACGTTTCGATCGTCTGTACATCGGTTCTCCTCAGCGCTACGTGACTATTTCGTCACCATGAAGAGAACTGGAACGTAGACTGTCGAAATGTCAGTTTTGTAGTTGTTTAAGTGTTACAAAATGGCATGACTTATTCAGGACATTATTCAGCTAAATGAATACATTTGGTATTTCCAAAAATTTTACAACATTAATCTCATCTGATCTCTCTGCGCGATTGATTAATAGTGTGCTTCCGGATTTTCTGCGGAGTTGTTTTTTCCATTTTATGGTTCAAATGGTTCAAATGGCTCTGAGCACTATGGGACTCAACTGCTGTGGTTATCAGTCCCCTAGAACTTAGAACTACTTAAACCTAACTAACCTAAGGACATCACACACATCCATGCCCGAGGCAGGATTCGAACCTGCGACCGTGGCAGTCCCACGGTTCCGGACTGCGCGCCTAGAACCGCGAGACCACCGCGGCCGGCTCCATTTTATGCATAACAACAAAACTCGCGGCACATGAAGACTACAACTCGGAAGAACACCGGAAGCACACTATTAATTAGTCTCATTTCATTTGTGTCATACAACGTAACACGACATTATCCGGCAAGGCCCAAGAGCACGTCTGTAGTAAATTGAGCGTCCACTACCACGAAGTTTATCCACTTCCTTGATATTTGTTACATCGTAAGTACACAATTCAAAGTCGAAATACAGTCTCCCCTCTAGTACGCAGCGAAATAAGAGCATGCTTATTCTTATTTGTGAAGATAGGAGACTTGCGCCAGGATTTGTTTGAGCAAAAGACACACAGTACGTTGTAGCCAAAAATAAGGAAATTACTTGATACAGTGCTATGTGTGTGTCAAGCTGAGAAATTTTATCCTTGTACTCCTCCATAGACAGTTTTTGTAGTGTCATATTTGTCTGAACAAACTAATCTCCAAAACTACTTGACGAATTTTCACAGACAGATTTAGCATAGCTTAGCGGAACCATTCCACGACTAAATCGCTGAACCGATTTCGATTAAATTTGCTATAGAGATAGCTTGAACGCCGAAAAAGAACATAAACTACTTAAGAAAATGTCTAGTACACGATATTTATTGTTTGTACAATATTACGCGAATTAAGGAAATATATTTACTCTCTTTATTCTTTTACTTCTGGAATTTATCATAATTGTGAAAATGCTGTTATTGAGTGTCCTGCCTAAATGCATAATAGAATTCAGCTAGCGAATACAATGCTTACACAACCATCAACCTGATTAATCAAAAAAAAATGGTTCAAATGGCTGCTGAGGTCATTAGACCCCTAGAACTTAGAACTAGTTAAACCTAACTAACCTAAGGACATCACAAACATCCATGCCCGAGGCAGGATTCGAACCTGCGACCGTAGCGGTCTTCAATCTGATTAATCCATACAGCCACACTGTAACATAATACGTGCGAAAGTAGCTCGGTTACTTCACGACTAAACCACTAAAACAATTACTATGCAATCTAATATGGAGATAACCTGAACCCTGAGGAAGAACACAGGCTACGTTAGAAAGTAAAAAAATAAAAAAAAAATAAAAAATAAACTAGAAGTGTATTGTGGCGAGCCAGTTGTTCGGCCACCTTTGACCAGACGTTTTCAGTTGGTGAGAGATCTGAAGAATGTGCTGGCCAGGGCCGTCTGATCATCATGATGCTGTAAACAGAACCTCGATTCATCCGAAAAAATGACGTTTTGCCATTCGTGCGCCCAGGGTCTTCCTTGAGTACACCATCGCAGGCGCTCCTGTCTGTGATGCAGCGTCAACGGTAACCGCAGCCATGGTCTCCGAGCTGATAGTCCATGCTGCTGCAAACGTCGTCAAGCTGTTCGTGCAGATGGTTGTTGTCTTGCAAACGTCCCCATCTGTTGACTCAGCTATCGAGACGTGGCTGCACGATCCGTTACAGCCATGCGGATAAGATGCCTGTCATCTCGACTGCTAGTGATATGAGGCCGTTGGGATCCAGCACGACGTTCCGTTTTACCCTCCTGAACCCATCGATTCCATATTCTGCTAACAGTCATTGGATCTCGACCAACGTGAGCAGCAATGTCGCGATACGATAAACCGCAATCGCGATAGGCTACAATCCGACCTTTATGAAAGTCGGAAACGTGATGGTACGCATTTCTCCTCCTTACATGAGGCATCACAACGACGTTTCACCAGGCAACGCCGGTCAATTGCTGTTTGTGTATGAGAAATCGGTTGGAAACTTTCCTCATGTCAGCACGTTGTAGGTGTCGCCACCGGCGCCAACCTTGTGTGAATGCTCTGAAAAGCTAATCATTTGCATATCACAGCATCTTCTTCCCGTCGGTTAAATTTCGCGTCTGTAGCACGTCATCTTCGTGGTGTAGCAATTTTAATGGCCAGTAGTGTAGTTACTGGTGGTCGGTTATTTATTTTAACAGACACATATTTCGAGATGAACTTAATCTTAGATACTCGTCATTAAATTTGTTGACTGAAGCTCTATGTATCAAGTTCACTTTGTTAGATAGGTACTGTAGGCCCACCTACGTGGCGGTCACAACGCACGGTGTGACACATTTATGTGAATTAAATACCACCAATAAATCAGCTGAATGGATTATCCAGCAACAGAGTATTAATGAAATACAGTTGAACGTCCTAAGGTTCTATCCATGAAGATGAATCTCACAGAAAAAAGTTGTATTTCAAAAACCCAATTTAATAGTTACTTCTCTGTTGTTAATGGGGTTATGGTAAAACGTTGTTAGCTATTTTATGGGGCTGTAGTGGCTGTTTGTCAGAAGTAAAAAGAGACTGTCAATATCTTTATCGTAGGAAAAAGTGTATAAAGTGCCTCGGTCTATGCGAGAAACTCGAGGAAGCGACGTTAGACCGGGATCACTGAGGTCAGCTGTTTCAAATACCTTCGCTCCTTCTTCAAGCGCAACGCTTTGAGGCCCCGACTGAAATGAAGCTTAAGTTCCGCCTCCGGGACAACAGCTCCATGTGCTGCACTACTTCTGGCCCTAGAGGCAAACAGCGATAAACTGACACGCCGACCTCTTGCCTCACGTCGTCCTTTTGAGCGCCCACCTACTCCCCGCGCTTCGATTCGGACATTTACAGCAAAAGTCACGGTCTCCCATACGCACATAAAAGCCTGGCACCACGCCACAAACGGCGAGTCTCGACCTTGTGATGCACTAGGAAGCGAAATCTTTACGTTATACCAGACGTCTCTGACCTATCGTGCCATACAACAGGTCATTTCACAGTAAATTTCAAATGGTGACATTGACACAGGCATTTAATGGAACGTTGTGGAACGAAACGTCAAAATACTATACTCGCGAACTAAGTTGACAGTCGGCGCGGTTGCTTATGGGAGTAATAGCAAATGGGAAATACCGTAACGGTCGCTTCCATCAGGTATCAGCCACTGCGCCGAGTGCCAGTTTAGTTTCCGAGTATAGTAAATGTTTGTAGGGAAGAAAATTTTCACGTTGCCATTCGGGGGGAGGAGGAGGGGGGGAAGGGGGCAGTGTGTCGTCGCCTGCTAACGAGGGTGTTTAACATATTTTCACCGCTTTCACTCACGTTTTAAGAATGTATTTCGTGCTTTTCCTTTTTCTTCGTGTTTATTTTATTACTTTGCTTTTGTTCTTCCAAGACAGAAGTCAGAAAGAGAAGAATTATTTACATTTGATAACACCTGGACCGTGTGTACATCTGCACTGTGTATAAATAAGAATATATAATGATATACTAATTTCCTTTAAATTCAGTAGCTCAGTGTTGCCGGCGTGGCAGCTCAACATGTTCGGTCAGAAGACTGGCACGCTCCGTAGTAAAAATACTGAGTAAGGTTTACATTGTTGACATTTCAGAGGCCTCATGTGGCAACCACACAGAATTGCATAAGAAAAAAGACGAAAAAATAGGTAGGAAGAAAAGAGGTGAAGTGGCAGACTACAAATCAAACGGTCTCTGTTTCAGTCCTTGAGCTACCCTAAGATTTTTATCTGTCACTTACAAAGTATTTCCCTTCTGGCAATGTTTACACCAGCGCTAAAAACATTAACCTAGCAAAAAAATGCGTGCCCCTATACACTCTTAACGTTTGCCGAAAACCGCATTTCGATGTGTGTAACCGTTCATATATAGTAATACTTCTACATCACTACTACCCTCGTCTCTATTCATTTTGTTAGCAATCACACGAGTCCACCAAAAAAAATTAATTTCACAACTAGTTTGTACCTATCTTTCCTTTTTGGCGTCCCTCGTCGTAGTTGTAAAGTCCTCTTAAATTGATCCGGTCCGTCATTGTAGGTAGTGTCATGTCACTGTTGATATGACTTTGTTGGGCAGCTCTCAGTTTTCTTTTTCGCATGGTCGGAAATGTGTGTGTGTATATAAACTGCCAATGGCACAAATCACTGTCACTTCTTCTACTGCAACAGTCAAAATTACTTTATCAGTCAGTTGATCCCGAATGACGCCCACAATTTTAATCTTACCCTACCAGACATCACAAGTAGATTTTCAGTCTCTTCTTATTAATTAACTTCTTTTAATAAGCTTTGAGAGGAGTGGGGTTTACAAATAAACTTTTTTACTTATCTTCATTTTCTCATTGTTGGCTGCAATTAGTCACGTCTAGAGGTAGATTCTTGAGGCTCAAATTTTTGACTTTGCGAGTTCCAGATGACTTGATAACAGTTAAGTAAGTCTGCTGCATAAATTCTTTTTCTATGACTTTTTTATTTTATCCCATTTTTCTATGTCACACTGTCTTTACAATCTCCACTTTAAAACAGAAATTTACATTGTTATTGCCAAACATAAAAACACGCCGGCCGGTGTGGCCGTGCGGTTCTAGGCGCTTCAGTCTGGAACCGCGTGACCGCTACGGTCGCAGGTTCGAATCCTGCCTCTGGCATGGATGTGTGTGATGTCCTTAGGTTAGTTAGGTTTAAGTAGTTCTAAGTTCTAGGGGGCTGATGACCACAGCAGTTGAGTCCCATAGTGCTCAGAGCCATTTGAACCATTTTTGAACCACAGATGTTAAGTCCCGTAGTGCACAGAGCCTTTTGAACCATAAAAACACTTCCGACTCTATCAGAGGCATGCCCACTGCTACTAACTCATTCTGCACTACTAACAATATTCCTAAGAGTTTACAAAACAAAAAGAGTTAACAACTTTCTTGACGAAAGAAGAACCTTCACCAAGTTATATCATTATTTTATAAATGAAGCCAGAAATAGATAAAATAAAGATCGTCAGATTGTGACATTAATAATAGGAATTTTAAGTATGCCAGATATTTCGTAATTTCAAATGTTTCCAAAAGAAGAGTAATTTTAACTGTACATTCAGAGTTAATATATATCGATGGTAGTAAAGTAATTTGTTATTATGCATTTTAGCCTGAAATATAATACATCGTAAACAAAATCATATGAAATTCATTTAGTTAAACAGCTGAGATAATGTTCACCTATACAAGAGTCGAAAATATTTTTGGTATCGATTACTTCTGTTAAAGAAAGGTAATGTTATAGGAGGGTGTCCCATTACAGGGGGAATCGACTTGGTATTTAAAAAAAAAAAAAAGCTCCGTCTTTAGGCCACAAGTGGCCCTTCCGGGACCGTCCGGCCGCCGTGTCATCTTCCGAGGAGGATGCGGATAAGGAGGGGCGTGTGGTCAGCACACCGCACTCCCGACCGTTAGGACGGTATTCTTTGACCGAAGCCGCTACTAATCGGTCGAGTAGCTCCTCAATTGGCATCACGAGGCTGAGTGCACCCCGAAAAATGGCAACAGCACGTGGCGGCGGGATGGTGACCCATCCAAGCGCCGGCCACGCCCGACAGCGCTTAACTTCGGTGATCTCACGGGAACCGGTGTAGCCACTGCGGCAAGGCAGTATTTACAAAATGATAATAATAATAATAATAATAATAATAATGTGAGTGTAGGGCTGTAGGCTTTAGTTTAGGATGGTTCAAATGGTTCAAATGGCTCTGAGCACTATGGGACTCAACTGCTGTGGTCATCAGTCCCCTAGAACTTAGAACTACTTAAACCTAACTAACCTAAGGACATCAAACACATCCATGCCCGAGGCAGGATTCGAACCTGCGACCGTAGCAGTCGCACGGTTCCGGACTGCGCGCCTAGAACCGCGAGACCACCGCGGCCGGCTGTTTAGGATGACGCTTCCCCTCCAGCACTTGACATTTCCCCTACAGGGCCTGCCAACGACCCTACCCACTACCTCTCTCCCCATTCTTGTCGTGCCGTCTGCCCATCTACTGGCCACATTATTTTTCGCTCATTGTGCAAGATGTATAGAAGGAGAATGTATGTATACAAGTATCGAGTTTGGTAATAATTTCTTGTGGCTCAATGTCGTGATGCAAGTCTTTCAACTGGATGTCACAGTGTCTTGCGTCCCCTACCTAGATATTCAACTGGGGAAAGCCGACATACAACTGGATGTGGCATCCGAAATACGTTTTGTTTCTGTCGAAACTGCACCATCATTGTGAGGTGTTTCCTATGTTAAAAAATAGAGATAGAAATCCTTGGTCCAAGTAGCGTCCGATCCCGCGACATTTCAGTTGTTAGACACGCGCTAGACCACCAGGTCCGACTCAAATTCTGCTCAAATTTTCGCTGCTATCTGGAACTGCGGCGGCTGCGGCTGCGGCTGTACCGCTATGTCGCTAAGCCATAGTTCTCACTGCAGGGGCGGAGTTTAAATCGTCATAGTTCAGCCAACTTCCACAAAATATTTGTAAGTTATACACATGAACCCTTCTCATGAATCAATCTGTTATCAGTCAAAACTGGATCAAAATCCCTACAGTACTTTCTTAGTCAGTACATACAGACAGAATCCAAAAACGACCATCAACGTTAAGAACTTACTGCTCAGTAATAAACAAAAATACTTGCAGAGACAGTAGTATCTTATGATGTGCTTAATTTTAACCGACATTGCTGAATTTGGTCGGGAGGTGAGTAAAGTTGGTCGCTTATCTGAGGTGCAGAGGGGTGGCCACAGTGGGGTTATAGGATATGAGGGAATGTTTTATTTTTGTATTCTAGTGCGGACAACTGACCTGCATGCTTAGTTTGTACCGATCACCAGTTGTGGCATAAATTTTGACATGGATGTAACATGGATTCGTAATTACGCATTACAGAGATGGTCTTTTAGAAAAGCAGTAATTATTTGTAGCAAGTGACCGAGTCTCTTGTAATATAATGGAGTGAATAGCAAAAAACTGCCATTTAAATCATTTATCACACTTTTGTGAAGGTGCCTCACATTCAAAAGTGCATTTAAGTACTGGGCGGGGCACATAAAAGGGGCATGGAGAATAGAGTCCAGGGTACTAACAAGGGGACCTCCCCATCGCACCCCCCTCAGATTTAGTTATAAGTTGGCAAGGTAGATAGGCTTTGAAAAACTGAACACAGATCAATCGAGAAAACAGGAAGAAGTTGTGTGGAACTATGAAAAAAATAAGCAGAATATACAAACTGAGTAGTCCATGCGCGAGATAGACAATATCAAGGAGCTTACGAGCTCAGTAGCGCCGTGGTCCCGTGGTTAGCGTGAGCAACTACTTTTTTTATTTTCGCAAAGTTATGATCTGTCCGTTCGTTCATTGACGTCTCTGTTCACTATAATAATTTAGTGTCTGTGTTTTGCGACCGCACCGCAAAATCGTGCGATTAGTGGACGAAAGGACGTGCCTCTCCAATGGGAACCGAAAACATTTGATCGTAAGGTCGTAGGTCAACCGATTCCTCCACAGGAAAACACGTCTGATATATTCTATACGACACTGGTGACGGCATGTGCGTCACATGACAGGAATATGTTGTCGGCCCACCTAACTTGTACACTTGGCGAATGGGTAAAAAGATTCTTCTAGCTTGCCTGATTTAGGTTTTCTTGTGGATGTGATAATCACTCCTATAAAGTGATGAAAACATGAGTGTTTGTCAGTTCTAGGGGACTGATGACCACAGATGTTAAGTCCCATAGTGCTCAGAGCCATTTGAACCCATTTGATTCCATATTTAGAAGACGCAGTGGGGATTGCACGCAAGTGAATAAGTGCAGTTATGGACGAGGTAGCCATTAAAGTACATCCCAAGACACATCAATTAAAAGATTCAAGACCAGATATTTTCTGTTTTTACGTAGCAATTAAGAATTGTAGGATACAGATGAGGAATGTGCTCCTCGCCTTTTTAGCATTTCCACTTGTAACTGGTTGTGTCGTATTATCGAGGGAAATGAAAGGACGTCACTTTTTTGGTGAGATCCGTTACTAAACGTTGCCGCATTGCCAAATTCAAATTCAGCCTTTCTCCTTATACCGTTTTCTTTCATTTGTTTCTGCTTTTATTTAAAATAAAATTCATTCACCCATAGCGAAACTTACTTTAGAAATTTTTAATTGTTTCTAAAACAATGCTAAAATATATGTGGATCGTTACGTTCCTTCATTCTCGCTGGTTTCGTTTATTTCGTTAACTGTTCGTCTGAAAGATCTACGAGGGCAGTTCAATAAGTAATGCAACACATTTTTTTTCTCGGCCAATTTTGGTTGAAAAAACCGGAAATTTCTTGTGGAATATTTTCAAACATTCCCGCTTCGTCTCGTATAGTTTCATTGACTTCCGACAGGTGGCAGCGCTGTACGGAGCTGTTACAATGGCGTCTGTAACGGATGTGCGTTGCAAACAACGGGCAGTGATCGAGTTTCTTTTGGCGGAAAACCAGGCATCTCAGATATTCATAGGCGCTTGCAGAATATCTACGGTGATCTGGCAGTGGACAAAAGCACGGTGAGTCGTTGGGCAAAGCGTGTGTCATCATCGCCGCAAGGTCAAGCAAGACTGTCTGATCTCCCGCGTGCGGGCCGGCCGTGCACAGCTGTGACTCCTGCAATGGCGGAGCGTGCGAACACACTCGTTCGAGATGATCGACGGATCACCATCAAACAACTCAGTGCTCAACTTGAAATTTCTGTTGGTAGTGCTGTCACAATTGTTCACCAGTTGGGATATTCAAAGGTTTGTTCCCGCTGGGTCCCTCGTTGTCTAACCGAACACCATAAAGAGCAAAGGAGAACCATCTGTGCGGAATTGCTTGCTCGTCATGTGGCTGAGGGTGACAATTTCTTGTCAAAGATTGTTACAGGCGATGAAACATTGGTTCATCACTTCGAACCTGAAACAAAACGGCAATCAATGGAGTGGCGCCACACCCACTCCCCTACCAAGAAAAAGTTTAAAGCCATACCCTCAGCCGGTAAAGTCATGGTTACAGTCTTCTGGGACGCTGAAGGGGTTATTCTGTTCGATGTCCTTCCCCATGGTCAAACGATCAACTCTGAAGTGTATTGTGCTACTCTTCAGAAATTGAAGAAACGACTTCAGCGTGTTCGTAGGCACAAAAATCAGAACGAACTTCTCCTTCTTCATGACAACGCAAGACCTCACACAAGTCTTCGCACCCGAGAGGAGCTCACAAAACTTCAGTGGACTGTTCTTCCTCATGCACCCTACAGCCCCGATCTCGCACCGTCGGATTTCCATATGTTTGGCCCAATGAAGGACGCAATCCGTGGGACGCACTACGCGGATGATGAAGAAGTTATTGATGCAGTACGACGTTGGCTCCGACATCGACCAGTGGAATGGTACCGTGCAGGCATACAGGCCCTCATTTCAAGGTGGCGTAAGGCCGTAGCATTGAATGGAGATTACGTTGAAAAATAGTGTTGTGTAGCTAAAAGATTGGGGAATAACCTGGTGTATTTCAATGCTGAATAAAACAACCCCTGTTTCAGAAAAAAAAAATGTGTTGCATTACTTTTGAACTGCCCTCGTATTTCGAATCTTGAAGTCTGAATGCTAGCTTTATTCATTATGTAACGCGCCGGCCGAAGTGGCCGTGCGGTTAAAGGCGCTGCAGTCTGGAACGGCAAGACCGCTACGGTCGCAGGTTCGAATCCTGCCTCGGGCATGGATGTTTGTGATGTCCGTAGGTTAGTTAGGTTTAACTAGTTCTAAGTTCTAGGGGACTAATGACCTCAGAAGTTGAGTCCCATAGTGCTCAGAGCCATTTGAACCATTATGTAACTATTACTCAGAACCTATTATCATTTCTACGAAGAACTAAATATCTTGGGACCTGAGTTCGAACCCCATCACAAAAACTTGTTAACATTACTGGTGTACCTAGTGAGAAATGCGCGAAGGGAACGCCAAGGGTGGAGAGCACCATCCGTGTATCCTCTCAGCCGTTCCTCATCTTCACCTTCGTCATGTCAATCAGTGTCAGTCATCCACCATGATTCGGTGATCCTGAGCGTTCGTCACGTTGTAAATCTGTGCCAATTCGTGGTGTGATTATCTTGATAATAATGTCTTATGTACAGTCAAAAATAGTGACAAGAAGAGGAAGATAAGAGAAGAGAGCAAGAGTTTTCAAGAAACATGGGTTCGTTCAAATGGTTCACATGGCTCTGAGCACTATGGGACTCAACTGCTGAGGTCATAAGTCCCCTAGAACTTAGAACTACTTAAACCAAACTAACCTAAGGACAACATACACATCCATGCCCGAGGCAGGATTCGAACCTGCGACCATAGCGGTCGCGAGGTTCCAGACTGTAGCGCCAGAACCGCTCGGCCACCAGCGGCCGGCAGGAAACATGGGAACAAGAATTTTGTTTTGTAAGCGGACACAAAGAAGGTGCTGCTGTTTGCTTAATATGCCGGGAAACGGGTATGGGAATGAAAAGATACAATTTATGCCGCCATTACACGTTGTTCAGAAACTAAATGCTGCTTTATTTACCATTAGAACAGTATCTGAAACAAGTGACAGTTCTACACAAAAAGTAGTCTACTTCGCATATTTTCATACGCTTATGTCATATGGTATTATTTTTTGGGGTAATTCTTCTGATTCAAAAAGGGTATTTTTGGCTCAAATACGGGCTGTTCGAGCTATATGTGGTGTAAGTTCGAGAACTTCTTGTTGACCCCTATTCAACAGTCTGAGAATTCTGACATTGCCCTCACAGTACATATTTTCTTTAATGTCGTTTGTTGTTAGCAATATTAGCTTATTCCCAAGAGTTAGCAGCTTTCACTCAGTTAATACTAGGCAGAAATGAAATCTGCATGTGGAATGCACTTCGTTGACTCTTGTGCAGAAAGGAGTGCACTATTCTGCTGCATCCATTTTAAATAAGCTACAACAATAGACTTGGCCACTGTTTCTATGTTTCGATACAGTGTATCGATACGTGGAACTGTTTCAGTGTTTCGAAACAGCTATGGTTCACTGTTTCGAAACAGTGGTGTTTCATTCCGCCCCTTTCCCGGATAACCGAACCAGATGCGATCTCGCCGGCCGCGGTGGTCTCGCGGTTCTAGGCGCGCAGTCCGGAACCGTGCGACTGCTACGGTCGCAGGTTCGAATCCTGCTTCGGGCATGGATGTGTGTGATGTCCTTAGGTTAGTTTGGTTTAAGTAGTTCTAAGTTCTAGGGGACTGATGACCTCAGATGTTAAGTCCCATAGTGCTCAGAGCCATTTGAACCATTTTTTAGATGCGATCTCGAGCCAGACACAGAAACTGTATCGTTGTTTCAAAATAACGCTGTTTCAGTCCGTCTGTGCTTGGAACGGACTAACTGTATCGAAACAGTGATGTTTCATTCCGCTCTGTGTCGGACGAGATTCGGGCTCGGCTCAGGTACTGAAACACATTTAACATACCACTTCATGAAACACTTTCAAGACTGTCGAAATCTTTTTGGCAAGCAGTAGCATGAAGCTTAAGGTTTTCGAAAATATAGTTTCGTTTCTAGCTGACTGCCCTATTCCGAAATGGCGTAACATCTGCTTTATAAACATTAACCAAACAATAAAATAACGCACACTATTCACATTCAAAATAATAAATGTGTGAAAATCATTCAGTTAAATTAGACATTTTTTAAAACATACGCTTCTCTGTTCATGTACAGTAATCATATTAAGAAACGCAAATAAGCCTACAACATTTTGAAAAAAAAAAGGCAGAGAGTGACAGTTATTAGACACATACATAAAATTGATGTAGGTATGATTGCACGCAATCTTTTTGACGTGTCACTGATAGTATAATGGTGAACGGGAAGGTCTAGGAAGCATGGTGAATTTATAGTAATGGTTCGAAACATCTTGAAAGACAAAAATTTTTTCTGTTATATTTTGTTATTTATTCGAATTACTTGGTGTTATTTGTGAGTCTATTATCCACAAAGATTCCTTTTGTGTGCATGGAAATTAGCAGGATGGGTATCTTACCCATACTAATGGAATGTGGAAATCCCAGTGGCGTATCCGTTGTTTCTGCAGTTTGCTCCCACCTCCAGATCCACTCGTGGTGGTTCTTCTGTCTTCAGCTATGGCGTTAAGAAGCACGGTGTGGGATTATTTTATGAAGCATGGTGTGGGATTATTTTATGAAGACGAATCCTGAGGAAATTAAGTGTAACTTCTTAAACAGACATTTGCGACATAAGCGTCCAACAGTTAATTTAAGTGAAACTCGTTCGAAACCAGTTTTTTATGAATCTGGGCAGTGACGAAGTCAGTTCAACGACTACAGCAACTGTTTAGGAATCTGCTGGTTCAGTTCTGGGTAGATGTGGTAGACAAACAAAGATTACTGGATTTGCACCAAGATCAGTGCCTTCATCCAAGTGAACCATAATAGGCAAACAGATTTTATGACTTGTTGTTAAAGAATATCTTCCGTTTAATGTAATTGAGAGTGTAGAGATTAGAAAAATGACTTATTTATTAAATGAAAACTGTGTACATCCCTGTAGAAAAACCGTCACCAAAAGCTTAATCTCTCAAGTGTTCGACAACACACTAATATGAGAAAGATCTGCAGTGTAAGCTGCACCCTCCATCTGCATTACGACTGCTTGATAGACATCTGTGAAAAATGAGAATTACATTGCAATGACTGCTCACTTCATTGATGAAAACTTCAATCTGAAGTCATATTTGTTATCTAGTTTTAAATTCCATAACAAGCATACAGCTGAAAACATTTCCATTGAATTACAAAATGTGACTTCCACTTGGAGTGTTACCAATCAAAATTATAGCTTGCACTACAGATAATACACCTAATATGGTGAAGGCAGTGATGATGCTAATGGTGGCACATACCTTGCTTTGCACATACACTGAATTTAATTGTGAAAGTAAGCCTTGAACCAATTACACAGACAAGGACAAAAGTGAAGTCAATAGTGAAATTTTTCAAAAGAAGTCCTCAAGTATTCGATAAATTACACAATATTCAGAAGCAAATGGGCTACCGTATTTTAACGCCAAAACAAGATTTCCCTACAAGATGGAATTCCATGTATCATATAGCCTTTGCACCCTCACCATCCTCAGTTTGGATTCACAGACAAATCTGTCCAATGAAGACTGATCAGTTATTGAAAAATCTTGTGAAATACAATCTCCCTTTAAGCAAGTCACAACAGAAATTAGCAACAAAAGAAATGCAACATTGTCAAAAGTTGTCTTATTAAGCATAGGTTTACAAAGTCAATGTCTGAGACTGAAAAACTCAGATTACAGCAATGAAGCCATTAATATAGTAACTGCTAAACTTGATGATGGAATCTGTACCCTCCTCGTTCAGAAGTTTGCAGATAAAGCAATTGCTTGCGGAGCAACGTTACTGGATCCTCGCTTCACGGAGCATGGGTTCATAAAAACTGGGCATCGATTAAAAGAAACAAAAGATGCCATAATTAACAAGTGCTGTTTAATACGACAGAAACCCACAAGGTCTTCTACAGACAATCCACCACCGGCAAAACCATTTAAGGTGAGGTCATTCAACTCTAGCACTGGCAACATTTGGCAAGATTTTGACCAGGCGCGGCTCGTAATTAAAGGCTCTGAGGCGGAGCCGCCCCAAAATATATGTTAAAGTAAATTTCGCAAGAACATATTACAAAATTTAAATTATGAGGACGAATTTCGCACATTTCCCATTCCGATTAAAATAACGACGGTCAACGTTTTTGGAACTGTTTGTATCGATAGATGTTTTCCGAACGGTTAGTAGTGTTTAGGCTGTGCCTTGGAACGTCCGTAAGCTGCATGTAGTAGCGGTATGGGGGCGTGGCTTCTACATAGTACTGCTCTTTATGGGCGACCCGAAGGCTCAGAGCTTGCAGCCTAAGGGTGTCATACCAACCACCACACGTTTTTCACGTTCCACTATCTATGTAATAAAGGAATGCAGAGTGGCCGAAACTTCGCTATCCAATCTCTGTCTCTGCACATCTCTACTACGCTTCGATGTGTCATTAATCGACGTTTAGTATTATTGTTTTGATAATGTTTTACATAGTTGTTTTGTTTCTACCATTGGCTATTTTATCCACATTTACAATAAGTTTGCAAAAATCCCGCCAGAGTGCACTACACGACCGTAACTACAGGCTCTCTAACCGTAACAACATTACTGCCATCTAGCGAGAGTTTCATAAGTGATTAGAGGACAAAGCGCGCGAAATTTGTCCCGTGACTTTACTTTCCTTGCTTGCTGATGCTGACTGCTTTTGTTGATATCGTGTGATATTAGCAAGTTTCTTTTTCGGAGTGTATTTTGCAAGATTTTAGTGAGTTTTACTTGCTTGTGAATATCTGCTACATACCGCGAGTGTGAAACCAGCGTAATATGAATTCAGTGTGCAATTTAATAGGTAAAAACTTGGAACACGGCCATAGGATGCAAGTGAAAGAACTTGGTGCACCCAGACCCGATCTAACGATCAATCAAGAACAGAAACAGTGCAAATCTAGGCAAGGATACAAACGCAGTTTTAATAGAGCAATGTACGATGCAGCTGAGTGGTTGTGTGGTTGTGAAGTGAAATATGCATTTTTCTGTTTCACCTGTCTTCGTACAAATAGTACTGATAGTGCCTGGACTGAAACTGGTATCACTGACCTAAAGAATTTTCACGCAAAGGTGAAAAAACATAATTCCAGCGAAAAACATTTAACTACGAGCTTTGGAGGTAAACTACAATAAACGCCTTAAATTTAGAACTGGAAACACCAAAAATATTAAGCAACCGCAAAGTTAACATTCATCGCATTAAAGATCTCTCCGAAACGCGTCTTTTCATATGATTTGCTGCAAAGTGTCTGAAAATGTAATGATGACGTATAAAAACACTAACCATAGATTTTAACTCGAAGTTAGCTTCTAATGATATTTAATACCTGATTATAGAAGACACAGTACGTAAAATTATGGGTAGAGAGTGATCTGCCTACCCCCCTCCCCCTGAATTCTTAGTTGTTTATGTCAGACTAGTCTGTAACGTAACCAGAGGTCTATATTGGCTCCGATTGATAAACGCCGCAGCCTTCCCCAGTATAGAAACCACGAGCCGCGCCTGATTTTGACCAAGCTGTAGGAGAGTTGATCCAAAGTGTAGACAATCCACGTGCTGCAAGTATAGCTTGAAAAATATATGAAGATGTCAGATCACATTATCCATTGCTGTCGTGGAAAGAACACCATGTGTTGTTTCCTCCGCTGTTTGAAATAATGAAACGATGTCTTTGTATTATGGCCACCTCTGTTCTATGTGAGCGCATATTTTAAAAGCAAGAGCAAACAATAAAAGACAGACGATCCCGTCCTTCAAGTGGAAAAGTATCAAAAATGATATTTCTAAACTAAAACTGAGAATAGGTACAGTAGATCTACTCAGAAATTAAACAGTAAAATTTCAATTGATATTGTATTTATCTGGAGAATGTGCACTGAATTTGTATCCGACTGTATTTTGTTTAGTCCACTAAATCCTGCATGTAGCTACCTTACAGGAACATACTTCTGAAATTTGTTGCACACAGGAGACACGTTTTTGTTCACCAGTACGTTTATTTGTGTGTTTGAGAACAATCATCTGATTTATGTATGTTCATGTTTGTGTGTTTATTTTTATAAATACACTATGTTTGGTTATTACGCAATATAGGCGTCTTAATACTTGTGTATCATAAATAATTCTCAGGCAGTTCAACAATGGTACTTTGATACTTTTGTTTTTGTCCTTCGGATACTGTGATAAAAATTGCATTCCAACAGCAACTTAACTTCATCTCTGATTTCCTGACGACGTTTAGAATAAAATGAATTATATCTGCTTGCTGTGAGTACTTGAGTGATCTCCATATGACTGTACATCAGACAAACTTCTTTAGCAAGAATTGTAAGTGGTGTAGCGCCAGATCTGCCATGATGTAGGTATCACAAGGGCATTGCACTGTATGAATTGTTTTAAATTTTAATCTGGATTTTATACCACAAGGCAACATACCGATCTCTGCATTTCAGTTACCTTGAAATATTTTAACATGTTTTCCAGTTCTATCAAGTGTACATATTAAGAGCTGTATTCAGCTGACTTGTGAATGTTTGATGAAAAACTGCCATACTTTACCATTGCGTTATATGCTCCAGTCTGTTATGATAATTTTTTTTATCTGCGTGCATCAGTCACTTTGCAGGCCTGCTCTATGAGACAAAAAACGGAAAATTTGACTAAGAAAAGTGTGAGTGGCACACTCATGAATGTTAATTCAGTGCCTCCCTTCCCAGAACGCTATCTCAATAAATTACATCTCATGATATGCCTTTTCAAGAGCACATACGGATTTTCACTCATGCAACCTATCAAAATTAAGAGCTAGAATACAGGGAAACGATTTTGGCAAAATCTATTATGTCAAACATACAAACTCTGTCCTCAGCCAATTGAAAAGTATGGAAGTCACACGACACGAAAGCAGTGCACTTGCTGCAGGAAATACGAAACTGCCAAGACACCTAAGTGAAAGTTTCATACTTTCTGCGATATGATTAGCGCTCTCGCACCTCATTTGTGTTTATATGGACATACTTATACAGTAGCCATTCAAGATGATAAAATGTGTAGGTCTATTCGATTACAAAACACAAACTGTTTCACTGTTTCGAAACAGCGTATCGAAACATTACATTGTACTGTTTCAATTGATTCGAAACAGTTACGTGTTTCAGTTTGCCCATCTCTATACCACAAGAACTCAAAAATCTTAGCAGTAGCCCAAACGCTTTTAAGTCTAAACTGAAGAGTTTCCTCATGGCTCACTCCTTCTATTCTGTCGAGGAGCTCCTGGAAGAGCTGAAAAATTAAGCAAATTACAGTGCTACATTGTTGATTTTCTTTATTTATACTTACGAATTGTCGCATGAAACGTTTCTTGTATTTCATTTTATCTGTTTCTACTATCGTGTTGTAATTTTATGTATTGACTCGTTCCATGACCATGGAGACTTCTCCTTAATTTGGTCCCACGGAACAATGAATAAATAAATAAATAAATAAAAAATAAGCACGGTCCATGTACACCAGCTATTCCTTTACATTCAAATGAAAGAAAGGAAAAAAATTGATCATCTAAAATCAACAATTCGTGGCCAAGGAAACACGATGTTAGCAACAGTTTGGCAAAATGAAGCTGTCGCTAAAAGATATATGAAGTATGTAACACGCTTGCAGAAAACATAAAACATTTCACTAATGCTATACGATAATTGTTCCTCAAACTTTGTTTCAACGTTTTGTAACACAGAAAATGCACATAAAGTACTTTTTGCACCATCCAAAAATTTTCAGCGTTTGATATCCGACGGTATATTGTACTGTACTTCTGATTCTGAATGGGGAAACTGTATTATATAGAATTAAGTTAGCAGTCTGCACTTCATGGTCTTGCGGTAGCGTTCTCGCTTACCGCGCACGAAGTTCTGGGTTCGATTCCCGGCGGTGTTAACGATTTTTACTGCCTCGGATTATGGGACCTCATCATCATAATATTTAATAAGCAATCGATGTAATAGTTCAACTGGCTCTGAACGCTATGGGACTTAACTGCTGTGGTCATCAGTCCCCTAGAACTTACAAGGGAACCTCCCCATCGCACCCCCCCCCCCCCCCCTCAGATTTAGTTATAAGTTGGCACAGTGGATAGGCCTTGAAAAACTGAACACAGATCAATCGAGAAAACAGGAAGAAGTTGTGTGGAACTATGAAAAAAATAAGCAAAATATACAAACTAAGTAGTCCATGCGGAACATAGGCAACATCACAGAAGTTTGGGAAGTTTAGTGTCTGTGTTTTGCGACCGCACCGCAAAACCGTGCGATTACTAGACGAAAGGACGTGCCTCTCCAATGGGAACCCAAAACATTTGATCGCAAGGTCATAGGTCAACCGATTCCTCCACAGGAAAACACGTATGATATATTCTATACGACACTGGTGACGGCATGTGCGTCACATGACAGGAATATGTTGTCGACCCACCTAATTGTACACTTGGCGAATGGGTAAAAAGATTCTTCTACCTTGCCCATTTTAGGTTTTCTTGTGGATGTGATAATCACTCCCAAAAAAGTGATGAGAACATAAGAGATTGTCACATAAACTGCAACAAATGAATGCAACAGTTTCTCAGTCGCACAGTTTTCCCTGTGTTCTGTCAAAACATATGTTTTAACGTTTTCAAATTTTTCCGTGCGTAGACCGTCACATCCTGCATATGTCCAAGCAAATCTGAACATGTCCTGGAATTTTGGAGAGCGAAGTTGATTATGTGTGAGTGCCTGAACTTTGATAATTGTCTGAAAATAAAAAATTAAACTTTTCACTCGAGGGAAGACTTGAACCAAGGACCTTTCGTACCGCAGCTGCTCACGATAACCACGTGACCACGGCACTCCTGGGCTCAAAAAACTCCAGTGATGTTGCCTATCTTCCACATGGACTATTCAGTTTGTATATTTTGCTTATTTTTTTCATAGTTCCACACAACTTCTTCCTGTTTTCTCGATTGATCTGTGTTCAGTTTTTCAAGGCCTATCCACTGTGCCAACTTATAACTAAATCTGAGGGGGGTGCGTTGGGGAGGTTCCCTTGTTAGAACTACTTAAACCTAAGTAACCTAAGGACATCACACACATCCATGCCCGAGGCAGGATTCGAACCTGCGACCGTAGCGGTCTCCGGTTCCAGACGGTAGCGCCTAGAACCGCTCGGCCACTGCGGCGGGCTTAATCGATCTAATAATGTATTTATTTCTGACGTATGTAATTGGTTGTAATGGTAATGAAAATATAGTAAATTGCTGGGTAAAAGCCAAGGGAACTTTATTTAATGTATCGATAGCAACGGCGAAATGGCAGTAGCGTTCCGTTGTTTACCTTTGCGTATGGAGACACTGTCGCGTTGCGAGCAGGGAGGAAGCAGAGCAGTTTGAATCGTGAGAGAGTGCGGAAGTGTTTGTTGGGCGCTTCCGCCGACGCGGTGTGCAGCTATGCTCGCGCCAGTGTAAACGCGCCTGATTCGTTAAACCCGCGGGTATTGAGAGCACGGTAGGAATTGACAGACCTGTCCCGTCACTATCCGTGGCTCTGGAGACGACTCGAGGTTCGAGATCAGCTGCAACAACAGCAGCTCAGTACTGTCGTCGGCTACAATCTTGGTCGTCCGCACAGCTACAACATCGTAAGATTGTTAACTGACAGATACGGGAATGTAGAGGTTTTACCAGTTACATTTCTTTCACGAAGTATGACTAACTCGAGTAATAACTTGCAATAGTTAAAAATTGTAGGGAACCTGCGTTGTCATTGCCCTCAGATATTATTACCAGGTAGAGTCCCAGTCCCTTTCGATGCAATTACAGAGTATCGTAAGAATATGAAAATTGATTAACTACACTACTGGCCATTAAAATTGCTACACCAAGAAGAAATGCACATGATAAACGGGTATTCACTGGACAAATATATTATACTAGAACTGGCATGTGATTACAGTTTCACGCAATTTGGGTAAATAGATCCTGAGAAATCAGTACCCAGAACAACCACCTCTGGCAGTAATAGCGGCCTTGATACACCTGGCCATTGAGTCAGAGCTTCGATGGCGTGTGCAAGTACAGCTGCCCATGCAGCTTCAACACGATATCACAGTTCATCAAGAGTAGTGACTGGCGCATTGTGACGAGCCAGTTGCTCGGCCACCATTGACCAGACTTTTCAATTGGTGAGAGATCTGCAGACTGTGCTGGCCACGGCAGCAGTCGAACATTTTGTGTATCCAGAAAGGACCGTACAGGACCTGAAGCATTCGGTCGTGCATTATCCTGCTGAAATGTAGGGTTTCGCAGGGATCGAATGAAGTGTAGAGCCACAGGTCGTAACACATCTGAAATGTAACGACCGCTGTTCAAAGCGCCGTCAATGCGAACAAGAGCTGACCGAGACGTGTAACCAATGTCACCTCCTTACACGAGGCATCACAACGACGTTTCACCAGGCAGCGCCGGTCAACTGCTGTTTGTGTATGAGAAATCGGTTGGAAACTTTCCTGATGTCAGCACGTTATAGGTGTAGCCACAGGCGCCAACCTTGTGTGATCCATGGCTAGGCATAACAGAGGCTAAACTTATTTGCAAATTTTAGTATTAACTTCATTTACTTAAAATAACGTAAAATTTCACTGACAAAACTATTAACTAAAGATACAGCACAAGTTAAGAGTACGCAGTTTCATTTATTCTGTATTTAGCTTAGCGAGTGACTTCTGTTGGCTTGATATGTATCTTATTGTTGTTATTTTAAAAGTAGAATCAGTTGTTCATTTGCTTAAAGTATATTTATTACCATCTTTCAATAATAAAAAGTAAATTGCTTGTCTTTTTATAAATTTTGCATTACGTTACACTGAGGTTACTGAAAGTCATTTTTTCTGCATAAAGAAGTTTACGTTAGGCCAGTCATATATTTAACCAGTAACTACATTTAATTTTACTTTAAAAATTTAGAATTTTATAATAAGTAACTACAAACTCAGTGCTTTCTATTTCATTTATTTTCTCGTGAACTCTTGTGCTGTGGAAAAGCGCGACAACATTCTGTTGCCACGCCAGTAATTATTGCTTAAATTTCTTTGCTATTACCTTTCTTAAGATTCTAGAGATTCATTGCCCTACCGGGCCAGCGACCATGTAATTGTTCCCTTTGTAGCTAAGCAGCATTCCTTTGTATTATCAGTAATTTTTGTAGTATATATTACCCCTGTGCGGTTCGTGAGCGATTGCACTACAATCCACCCATTTCAAAAGTATCATCAGTATTTAGCTTAAGTTATGAATAGATTCTTTCTTCAGAAGAGTATGTTGTACACTTTCCTCCAACTAACCGGTGTTATTTTCCTTCGGTAACGACAGCCTTACTCGCAGTAAAATTTCATGAGGCACATGCGATAGCGGTCAGTTATATCGCTATCCGGAAGGCCGATTAGGAACGAGGAGGTTATAGTTTCTCAAACAATAAATAAATATTGGCTGAAATAAATAAACTCACCCTTTAAAACTATACCTGTCGTCCCTGCACAGTACATATTTCAAAAATATATGTATATGTATGAGGTACCATACTCCGAGGAGCCTAGGGGACGATGCTGGAGGAGGGGTAATTAATAAAAGTACTTTGAAATCAACTTCAAGAACAAAATACATTGTTCTCAGACTGTTTTTTGAAACTGACTCAAAATGATCAAATTCCCGATGTGTTCTTTCCTGCACCCTTCGTGTGCACCTGTTACGAGACATGAACTTTGTTTTCACAGAAGTAAGGCGGACAGGACTCAATTAGACAGGAGCACAGTATTCTTTCTTTTAGTTTGCTGAAAACAGACCACCAGCACTTCGCTATTTTCTGCACTCTTGAACATGATGGCAGTCATTCTGTGAAATTCTGTCGACGGTGAATCCTCTCACTGCCTCGCGCTACCACAGCGGTTATTCCAGTCAACGCCAACACTCGACACCCATGAATACTCTGTCAAATTGTAACTGTTATTAAAATGCCAGCTATCGTCTCCCAAGAATACATCCCTCAAAACCTAATTGTCCTCAAACCGGCGCATGGCGATTTAAAATTCTTATTCCCTGTACTGCAGCATTGTAATATCATTAACACGGCTGATCACTGTCAACAACCGCACAGTAATTTTTTTCGACGAAGGAGTCAGGCACGGCCAACAGCTGCGAATCGTAAGTTTACCTGTTTCGAAAATACAGGGTGGTCGGAAATTCCCGTTACAGACTTCTAGGACTTGTAGAGGTGAGTGAGTACATCGTATTTTGAATAGGAACCCATGTCCGGAAACGTCGTCCAACGAGACTACAGACCGTCAAAGTTATAGGCGCGGGCGTCTGTAAATGTACGTATACATGGGGTGATTCCGCGATGATGTTACAGACTTTCTAGGATGATGGAGAACGATAAATGTATTAATTTGAAGTAAGGATCCCTTTACCGGAAACGAACGAGTCGAAAGTTATAAACGAAAACCGTTCTGATACCTCTGACAGTTGAATACATGTACCGATTCTTGTGCTGCGAGGAGTGTAGGGCTCGTAACTTACAGTGGTGGTAGTGTGGACAAAAACGAGAAAAAATGTCCAATAAACGTGGCTTCTAAATTGCATACCTGAGGAGCTATGACCATTCGTTAGTCTTTGGTAATGTGAAACACATCTCCTCTACTGAGCAAGTGTTCATAACTGTTAAGGTACGCACTTGAGAGCCCACGTTTATTGCACATTTTTTCTCGTTTTTGTCCACACTACCATCACTGAAAGTTCCCAACCCTAAACTCTTCGCAACACAAGAACCGGTACATTTATTCAACTGTCAGAGGTATCAGAACGGTTCTCGTTTATAGCTTTCGACTCTTTCGTTTCCGGTACAGGGATCCTTACTTCAAATTAATACACTCCTGGAAATTGAAATAAGAACACCGTGAATTCATTGTCCCAGGAAGGGGAAACTTTATTGACACATTCCTGGGGTCAGATACATCACATGATCACACTGACAGAACCACAGGCACATAGACACAGGCAACAGAGCATGCACAATGTCGGCACTAGTACAGTGTATATCCACCTTTCGCAGCAATGCAGGCTGCTATTCTCCCATGGAGACGATCGTAGAGATGCTGGATGTAGTCCTGTGGAACGGCTTGCCATGCCATTTCCACCTGGCGCCTCAGTTGGACCAGCGTTCGTGCTGGACGTGCAGACCGCGTGAGACGACGCTTCATCCAGTCCCAAACATGCTCAATGGGGGACAGATCCGGATATCTTGCTGGCCAGGGTAGTTGACTTACACCTTCTAGAGCACGTTGGGTGGCACGGGATACATGCGGACGTGCATTGTCCTGTTGGAACAGCAAGTTCCCTTGCCGGTCTAGGAATGGTAGAACGATGGGTTCGATGACGGTTTGGATGTACCGTGCACTATTCAGTGTCCCCTCGACGATCACCATTGGTGTACGGCCAGTGTAGGAGATCGCTCCCCACACCATGATGCCGGGTGTTGGCCCTGTGTGCCTCGGTCGTATGCAGTCCTGATTGTGGCGCTCACCTGCACGGCGCCAAACACGCATACGACCATCATTGGCACCAAGGCAGAAGCGACTCTCATCGCTGAAGACGACACGTCTCCATTCGTCCCTCCATTCACGCCTGTCGCGACACCACTGGAGGCGGGCTGCACGATGTTGGGGCGTGAGCGGAAGACGGCCTAACGGTGTGCGGGACCGTAGCCCAGCTTCATGGAGACGGTTGCGAATGGTCCTCGCCGATACCCCAGGAGCAACAGTGTCCCTAATTTGCTGGGAAGTGGCGGTGCGGTCCCCTACGGCACTGCGTAGGATCCTACGGCCTTGGCGTGCATCCGTGCGTCGCTGCGGTCCGGTCCCAGGTCGACGGGCACGTGCACCTTCCGCCGACCACTGGCGACAACATCGATGTACTGTGGAGACCTCACGCCCCACGTGTTGAGCAATTCGGCGGTACGTCCACCCGGCCTCCCGCATGCCCACTATACGCCCTCGCTCAAAGTCCGTCAACTGCACATACGGTTCACGTCCACGCTGTCGCGGCATGCTACCAGTGTTAAAGACTGCGATGGAGCTCCGTATGCCACGGCAAACTGGCTGACACTGACGGCGGCGGTGCACAAATGCTGCGCAGCTAGCGCCATTCGACGGCCAACACCGCGGTTCCTGGTGTGTCCGCTGTGCCGTGCGTGTGATCATTGCTTGTACAGCCCTCTCGCAGTGTCCGGAGCAAGTATGGTGGGTCTGACACACCGGTGTCAATGTGCTCTTTTTTCCATTTCCAGGAGTGTACATTTATCGTTCTCCATCATCCTAGAAAGTCTGTAACATCATCGCGGAATCACCCCATGTATACGTACATTTACAGACGCCCGCGCCTATAACTTTGACGGTCTGTAGTCTCGTTGGACGACGTTTCCGGACATGGGTTCCTATTCAAAATACGATGTACTCACTCACCTCTACAAGTCCTAGAAGTCTGTAACGGGAATTTCCGACCACCCTGTATATTTCGGTTTGTACAGGCGTTAACAGTGCACAATGTTAACTGATTTATATGCTATATGCTATTTATATGCTATATCTTAGAAGAAAGATTAAGGAAAGGCAAACCTACGTTTCTAGCATTTGTAGACTTAGAGAAAGCTTTTGACAATGTTGACTGGAATACTCTCTTTCAAATTCTGAAGGCGGCAGGGGTAAAATACAGGGAGCGAAAGGCTATTAACAATTTGTACAGAAGCCAGACGGCAGTTATAAGAGTCGAGGGACATGAAAGGGAAGCAGTGGTTGGGAAGGGAGTGAGACAGGGTTGTAGCCTCTCCCCGATGCTATTCAATCTGTATACTGAGCGAGCAGTAAAGGAAACGAAAGAAAAGTATGGAGTAGGTATTAAAATCCATGGAGAAGAAATAAAAACTTTGAGGTTCGCCGATGACATTGTAATTCTGTCAGAGACAGCAAAGGACTTGGAAGAGCGGTTGAAGGGAATGGACAGTGCCTTGAAAGGACGGTATAAGATGAACATCAACAAAAGAAAAACGAGGATAATGGAATGTAGTCGAATGAAGTCGGGTGATGCTGAGGGAATTAGATTAGGAAATGAGACACTTAAAGTAGTAAAGGAGTTTTGCTATTTGGGGAGCAAAATATCTTATGATGGTCGAAGTAGAGAGGATATAAAATGTAGACTGGCAATGGCAAGGAAAGCGTTTATGAAGAAGAGAAATTTGTTAACATCGAGTATTGATTTAAGTGTCAGGAAGTCATTTCTGAAAGTATTTGTATGGAGTGTAGCCATGTATGGAAGTGAAACATGGACGATAAATAGTTTAGACAAGAAGAGAATAGAAGCTTTAGAAATGTAGTGCTATAGAAGAATCCTGAAGATTAGATGGGTAGATCACATAACTAATGAGGAGGTATTGAATAGAATTGGAGAGAAGACGAGTTTGTGGCACAACTTGACTAGAAGAAGGGATCAGTTGGTAGGACATGTTTTGAGGCATCAAGGGATCACCAGTTTAGTACTGGAGGGCAGCATGGAGGGTAAAAATCGGAGAGGGAGACCAAGAGCTGAATACACTAAGCAGATTCAGTAGGATGTAGGCTGCAGTAGGTACTGGGAGATGAAGAGGCATGCACAGGACAGAGTAGCATGGAGAGCTGCATCAAACCAGTCTCAGGACTGAAGACCACAACAACAACAACATGCTTACCTGGTAAAGAATAATTAATACTTACCATCTGTAGCTGTTGACTGCATCTGACTCCTTCGTCGAATCAGCAATACAGAGTCCGCTAGAAAAATGTACACACACTTTAAGGAACGAGAAGTATTACTTATGTGTTTATTTTACAGTTAATAACTGATCACACATTTTGTAAAACCTTCAGTTTAGCACATCGTTACTTTAAATCTTCCAAATGTTCACCACTGGCGGCTATACACACAACAAAACGACAAACAGTTGCCGCAACTACGTCAGTCAATGTTACAGTGGAGATCGCTGCACATGTCGCTGTAATCTGTTGGCGAAGTTCCTCCAGCGTGCTTGGCTTACGTCGATAGATGTTATCTCTCACAGTTCCCTACAAGTAAAAGTCCATAGGTGTTAGGTCTGGCGACCGTGGAGGGAACTCAATGGGCCCTCTTCGTCCAATCCAATGCCCCGGAAAATTGTCATCCAGGAAAGCTCGTAGTATGGTGGCTCCCCATCCTGTCGGTAGAAGGCCTCTTCATCAGCTCCATAAAGAACACGTATACCTGGCAAAATTGAAGTGCATAACATGTCCAGGTACACCCCTGGTAGATTGACCACTTTATCCACATAAAAATGCGGATTTACGGTTCCATTAAGTTTAAATTGTGCCTCGTTACTGCACACTACCTTCGTCACAAATTGTTCATCAGTTACCATTTGATGATACCATCCGCAAAATTGCTTTCGGCGATCAGGATCTTCATCATTAATCGCGTGCAGTAATCGTGGAATGTAAACTTTCCACTTTGCAGCTTTCAGTATTCGTACACTTGTACTGTTAACACCCACTTCACATGCACGTTGCGTAGCAGACTTCTGTGGAGAATTAACAAGCGTTTCCAACACAAGAGCCGACGAAGCAGGATTTGTAGCTGTACGCTGTCTTCCTGATCTTCCTTTATGAAAATCACAAATCGTTCCATGCAATTCAAACTCATCAATGATGTGTTTAGTTGAAACTTCCTGGTAGATTAAAACTGTGTGCCGGACCGAGACTCGAACTCGGGACCATTGCTTTTTGCGGGCAAGTGCTCTACCATCTGAGCTACTCAAGCACGACTGACAGCCTGTGCTCACAGCTCTACTTCCACCAGTACCTTGTCTCCTACAACCAAACTTCACAGAAGCTCTCCTGCGAACTTTGCAGAACTAGCACTCCTGGAAGAAAGGATATGGCTTAGCCACACCCTGAGGGATGTTTGCAGAATCAGATTTTCACTCTGCAGCGGGTGTGTTGCTGATATGAAACTTCCTGGCAGATTAAAACTGTGTGCTGGACCGAGACTCAAACTCGGGACCTTTGCCTTGGTCCCAAGTTCGAGTCTCGGTCCGGCACATAGTTTTAATCTGCCAGGAAGTTTCATATCAGCACACACTCCGCTGCAGAGTGAAAGTCTCGTTATGTGTTTAATTGTTAGGCGGGTTTGTCATCTCTGTTAGGTGATAATAGCGAAAAAGTTAAAAAGATATATGACAAGATCAGTAGGAGAAGTATATCTCCTGAGGCATCAAGGGATTGCCAGTTTAGTACTGGAAGGAAGCGTAGGGAGTAAAAACCATATAGGGAGACCAAGAGATGAATGCAATAAGCAGATTCAGAAGGATGTAGGTTGCAGTAGTTACTCGGAGATGAAGAGGCTTGCACAGCATAGAGTAGCATGGAGAGCTGCATAAAACCAGTCTTTGGACTGAAGCCCACAACAACAACATCTCCTAATGCTAAAGGAGAGCCCAAATTTAAAAATTGGCCTCACACAATTCTACTCCTTGGGACAAAAATGGGTAAAATGCCAATGAGTGAAAGAAGTAAGCTCATGTATTTACTGCAGTAGTTTGAAACATGTTTGTTTCATTATAAGATGTGTCACAATAAAGAAGTTCACCGAGATGGACGTGTTGCTTTTGTGTATATGTCAAGAGCCGCAAGACAAATGTTGGTTGCAGGAATGTGCGGTGTGTTCTGGTGCTGTAATGATGACTGTTGAAGCATTCTATCTTCAGCATACTGGCAATGATGTAGCCTATACATTGTGGGAGTGAGAAGAGTTGGTGAAGAAGACAGTAGAGCCAGAGAAGTTTGTTACATGGGTTGGCATTGGGTCATGAAAGGAATAGCTCATCATCATATCTGGAGGATTCAGGGACAGGCCAAAGCAGAAGTAAAATCAGTCACATCCCAGAATACTGACACATGAGTTCTTCATTTTGACTTTACTGAGAACCAGTCTGTTGCTTTGCAGAATGAAATTCAAAGTTACCACTAGCACACATCACAGGTATCAATATTTACATGTGTTGCTCACTTTGTTGGATCATCACACTGTTTTTCTATTGTCGATGATGATCTCATTCATAACAGTGCACATGCATGCTACACTGTCAGCATGATAACTGGTGACATAGCATCTAGAGTCCAAGCATTTCCTAAACATGTGTATGTGACCTGAGGGTGCAGCATCTCATTTTAAAAACTGCTTTCAGCTTTATTACCTTGGTCAACACTGTAGTACAGAAAATAAGACAAAAAATGGATATTTTCAGCAACAGGTCATGAAAAAAGTGCATGTGATGGGGTATAAGTTCTCTGTAAACATCTTGCAACTAGATTTAATCTCTAGCACAAAGCTGTTGATGCTGTAAGAGATGCTACTGGATTTGTACACACCATATCAACATTAGTAACAAACATGTAATGCTTAATTCTAAATGAAAATACATTAAGGGAATTCCATAAAGAGAGAGAGAGAAGAGCAGTCTGCTATAAAGCATGTGGTAGGAATTCAATCAAGTCACTACTGGGTTGCATCCCGAAGTGGCATATACACTGCAAGAACCTCTCCATGAACTGCAGCCTGTTACTACGTGTGAAATGCAGAGACCACAGTATACATTAGAAGACTTTGTATTGAGTCACTTCATTTCTTGTGTGTATGATCATCAGTGATGGGTGGGACGGATAATAAGTGTCTCTCACGAGCTGCAAGATATAACCATCTCCTTCATGATACCCCATTGTCCTGCTAATGCTTTCAAATGGCTATCATCAAAAGATCAGTGTGCAGTTCCCATTTCCCAAGTACTGCTCTTGTAGGATCATCCCCGTCTGTGTGCAAATTCAGTTCGGCTACCTATACAAGTTTAGTGCGAAGCAGAGGAAGAAAACAAATTAACTGTTTTCAACAGTGTAGTGCTGACTGTTACATTGTAGGCAATTTTTATTCATGGAAAACCATAAATAAGTAAAATAATGACGGAAGACATTACTAATTTGTGAATAATATCATAAAAAGAAAAGTGGGTATAAATATTCTATATCTTATTTTTGTTATAAAATGCTTTCAAACAAAATTATGAATTGGTTTCCCACTCACTTATAATGTTGTAAAGTAATTATTTTTATTCAGAAATACCAGTTTTGCATGACATTTACTTAAAATCAGAACTTAAATATTTAAGTGTCCATGATTTTTTGACCTTGAGAGTCGAGCTAGGTGTACTTACAAAATTCCTCACATTTTGTGCGGACAAGTATTGTCCACTCTGATTGTACGTTCCCTAAGTACAATGACCAACAAACATACCATGAAATTTCTAGAACATTTCGGACGGGAGTTTTGGAGAAAATAATTTCTAAATAATCAAAAAAATTCAGTTTCTTTCATCTTCATGGGCAAATATTTTGACAGTTTAAGAATTTCATGTATTAATACCGTAGCTGACAGCAGTCCTTCCACTTTATCATTTCTCAAGACAGTGGACATCCCGTGACTATTCACATATTCAAAACGTAATTTTGAAATTTGCTAAAAGGTACAAATTTTCATACTTTATTTAAAAAATGAAAGAAAGCTCAGAAGTGAGATATCAACTTTGAATGTGTTCAAAAACCAACAGGGATGCATTTCAATACATTAGTGTTGGGAGCAATGTATTTATTGAAAATAATTTCAGCTCTCTATCACTTTTGGTGTCTTTATTACAATTTTTCAGTTTTCCCTTTCGTTATGACATTTTTGCAAATAGTCTCATTTAGAGGGGTCTATTTCAACAAATCATCAGAAAATCAAAATATTGTAGTTTTGGAGAGGTATCATGCGGAACTTCAACATATATCCTTGTCAGCAAACTTTGAAATAGTGATGTGACGCATTCGATCTTGACCTGTATGATTAGAGATGAAATCGCCAAATATGAAACATAAAACTAGTAAAGACAAGAGACACACCAGACAGTACACATTTCTTCAATCCTTAGGTCCCAGAATTTTTTTCTCTCTAATCTTGCTACTGATTTACACAGTGTTTTTCCCTTCCTGCAAGAGAATCTATTGCATCAAAGTCAGTCAAACGTGTTGCTAAATGAAAAATCAGATTGTTGTCTAATACTAGAAAAGCTTTTAATAAAGATAGTACGCAAGACTGGTGTGGTTTCTCGATTTGATTATGTCTATTTTGTCACTGTCTGCTAGGTACAACGTAATAGGACTTTGTAATATCACAGCAATTATATAACACACGCCAAATAAACAAGACTGTTTTAGCACAAATGGTCATTTTTATCTACTTCATTTACATAAAAAACATGACAGAATATAATTCACGAAGCAAAACACGACAGAATATAATTCACGAAGCACCAATGGCAAATTGCTCTTAGGCCTACTACAGGGAAAAAGTTTTATGTCAGGAAATAGTTTCTTGTGAAAAAGTTTTATGTCAGGAAATAGTTTCTTGTTTCATTCATATGCTCCAGTTTCTCAAGCATGAGGTGTAAAAGTAGTAATAGTACGACTTTTTTGTATAAATTTAGAATCGTCATATTCTTCCACATAATTTGTGTGGTGTCCCAATTTCTTCTCCTTCCTCATTCTAACAAACAATCTTGTCATCAGTAATTCTGTAACTATTCCTGCCACTGTGAAAACTTACAGTCCAGTTAACTTCGTTAACCCTGCCACAACCTTTGGTTCAGTTATCCCGCATTTATTCTCCAGTTACGTGTCCGTACAATGCATTTTCCATGGCATTTCGACAGTAGAATTTAAGCAGCTGCTAAGCAGGGGACTGTTCATCTGGTCCTTAGTTGTGTAGCGATCTGGAAAAAATTTTCTGTCAAAATTTCATTTTCTTGCATACACCGAGAAGATACCTGTTAGTCATTTATTTCCACTCTGATAGTTTGAATCTATGGATTTCACTAGTAGTTATAACAAAGCTTATCATCCACATGCTAATCAACGACACATGCTGGCCAATGTGGCCAAGCGCTTCTAGGCACCTCAGTCTGCAACCGCGCGACCGCTACGGTCGTAGGTTCGAATCATGCCTCAGGCATGGATGTGTGTGATGTCCTTAGGTTATTTGGGTTTAAGTAGTTCTAAGTTCTAGGGGACTGATGACCTCAGACGCTAAGTCCGATAGTGCTCAGAGCCATTTGAACCAACCACACAAACAAACAGTTCTCTGAGACTGCAGACGTGTGTGCAAGTTCATTTGTATGTGTGTGTGTGTGTGTGTGTGTGTGTGTGTGTGTGTGTGTGTGTACTGCCTACAAAGGCCTAATGGCCAAAAGCTATAATTGTGTGAATCTTTGTGTTGTGCCTATCGCGACTCAGCATCTCCGCTATATGGTGAGTAGCAACTTTCCTTCTCTGGTATTGTTACATTCCTTCCTGGATTTTCCATTGTTTCATTCTCAGTATAGGTCGCTGCTGAGATAGCAGTATTTAGGTTTTGAAACCACACATCATATTTTGTGCACATATCTCTATCTTCAGGTTCTGCACCAAGTGCTTGTGTAAAACTTTTTTCATTTCTTCCATTTTTCTTTTTATATACTGTTTTCTTCTTGTGCTTCTTATCTTTCCTGGACGTTTAAGGGGGGATGTAGTAGCTGCTACACCAGTCCAATGCATCAACAACTTCACACTCAGGAGTATAAACATCTGCAATATCTTCTTTAGTTTCACATTCAGGTGATAGTGAGCATTCAGGTCGGTTGTCACTAAATTTCTTCTTGTAGTGAGTGTAACAATTCCTGCACCATCGATGTGATACTAATACCATTACTTGAGGACCAAGATATTTCTGCAACACCTCTGACAGATTTCCAATGACTGTGAAGTGTTTTTCACATTTCTGAAACGCCGCCTTCTTGTGTCTTTTTCATAGTCCACACACATTACTCTTTCACTACCGTATTTCTTCACTGACATTGTATCTAACAAAAAGTTCAAACCAAACACAAAACTCAATGCAAAATGGTTTATGTACAAGTTCTCACTCGTTTGTTATAAACGTCAGAGTGCTGGGAAAAGTGTTGCCAACATGCAAATTTTACACTAAAAATTCAGCGATATGAAATATCCTGAATGCTGAAAAATTTTTAACACTCTACACAGATCAGAAAAAAAATTAAGTGGAAAAATTAACTTAAATTTCAGTATTTTTGACTTAAATTTGTAAGTTAAAGGAAGCTCATAAGAGTGGGGGTGTCACCTAAATTTCAACACACTAAGAGGGAGCATTAACGTAAAACATCAGCCAGGTTTCCAGTAATTACTTTTGGTTTATTAGTTTTTTTTCTCTACTGTTTTAAGAGTTATTTACAAAATATACATGTTTCAAAGGGCCGCACCATTTACAAAAATTAAGATAAAATGAAAATACTTTATGTCTTAACACTTATGATACAGAGGTCTAATATATATTTTTTCCAGAGAAATTCATGACTACAAGTTGACAGGACCTGAACAATTTTATATGAAATCATCCTATATTTAATTTTAAACAATGGAATATCCAGGATGGAATGTAACAATATTATGAGAAGGAACGTTGCTACTCACCATATAGCGGAGATGCTGAGTCACAGATAGGCACAACAAAAAGATTTTTACACTTAAAACTTTCGGCCAATGGCCTTTGTCAACAATAGACATACATATGCACACACACACTCATGCAAATGCAACTCACACACACAGCTGCAGTCTCAGTGTGGTTTCATTGCCTGAGACTGCAGTCATGTGTGTGAGATTCGTTTGCATGAGTGTGTGTGTATGTGTGCGTTTGTGTGCCTATTGTTGACAAAGGCCATTGGCCAAAAACTTTAAGTATGAAAATCTTTTTGTTGTGCCTGTCTGCGGCTCAGCAGCTCCACTATATGGTGAGTAGCAACTTTCCTTCTCATAATATATTTAATTTTGTGTCATACAAAAGAGAGAGTTGTTAGGTACTAGGCAATCAAGAGTGCAGGTTTTCTGAAGAGTTCTTATTCTCCCAGTCACAAATAAACCCACCCAGTATTAATTGTGAGGTTTTTTTTCCTTCCTTCCTTCCTTCCTTTTTTTGTCAGGGGTAGGATGTCAAACCGGTCAACCACAAGTCATTTTAGTTTCCACTGTCCTGGTTATAGGTTTGACGGCTTCCCTTACAAAACATACATATTTGAATTCCATACACTGTACTTCGGCACACTTAAGATCAAATACCATGTCTTACATTTCCTCGAACATATATGTTTTATATATCAAACTCTTCAGAAAGATGTGCACTACAAAAAAAAATTTGATGTCCTATGTCAAATGCTCAAGGGAGAGGGGGTTGCCACTATAAAGGTTTTGCCCAGTTCAGAAATATCATAGAATCAGTACTGTGGTAGAGCCTATAAAATTTTAATGAAACTTAACATGAATTTGTGAATGTGCCTTATAGAGAAGAGCACCTTCAAATGTGGTACATATTAGCAAGAATTGTGAAATAAAATCAAGGCTGTTGTAGTACAACGCAATGAGGGAGAGAAGAATGGCATTGAAAACATTTAGTAAATATTTGTGAATGTGTCTCATGTTACATAGGCCTAAAGCATTTAAATATTAATACAATTACAGTTATTAGGCAGTTAATCATGCACTCAGAAAGACAACAAAACAATACTTTATTGGGCGATTACTATGTCACAGTTTTGCATCCAATGAAGGAGGTGGCAATCTAAGATGAAGAACAGTCAACACGAGGTGTTGCAAATGGTGTCAGCTTTTAACAATTTGTACTTGAAGGTCAGTGGTAAACTTACTGCTCCCTTACTATGGATAGTCTGTTGGCAGTTCCTGTGATGCTACTACTACTAATAATAATAATAATAATATGATGATGATGATGATAATGATAATATATCGATATTTATGTGGCTGGGAGTTCCGCCCCACAATAGCAGTATTGGCTCTTGAGCAAAGAGTTTGAAGACCACTGACATAGTTGCTCTGTCAGCTGAAACATTACAGTGTGACAAACCCACTCTCCATATAACTGAGATTGCATCTGTTGACACTGGCAGGATATACTGATATTTGTTTCTTTACTCCCACTTTGAATGACAGCTCTTCATTTACCTTCCCAAACACAAGAGAAATGCTGTTTCCAAGTCTGTGCCACATCAGTGCAACGTCATCACTCATTACTGGTACACTTTTGAACACATGCTCCAAGTTTAGACTCGTTTGGTACGTTAGTTTTTGGTGTTGCAATTTTCAATAACATTAAGGTGGTAAAACTAAGTAATTTTCTTAAAAAAATTATTTGATGGTTTAATAACAACACTTATAACATCCAGCTAGAGATTTTCAGTTAAGTATATGTGACTGAACTCTGCCCTCCATATACTATTTCATAAGAACAAAAATAATCAATTATTGATAATATAATGTAAATGGATAAATAAAAAAATTACTCACCTACCAGCAGCTGGAGAAAAAACACACACACACACAAAAGGATTTGGCATTTCCAAGCTTTCGGAGCCAATGGCACCTTCTTCTGGCAGAAGAGTTGAAGGAGAAGGAAGAGAGGTGAAGGAAAAGGACTGGAGAGGGTAAGGGAAAGGGGTACAGCTCAGAGAAGTCACACAGAACCCCGGGTCAGGGGAGACTTACCGAACAGGATGAGCACGAAAGACTGATTGTTGGAGTCTGCACTGGATGAGCTGTTGACTCCATTATACTCCCTGCAGACAAAGTATCTACCACTGTGGTACTTGACCAACAAGTGTATGTTAGTGAAGGTCTACACCAGCTGTCTGACACTTCTACATACAGCACCTGCCATCAAGATCCCGTCCCTGTAATTCAAACTGACCTGCGGTCCCTCCTAAAAACCTCAGGCCCCTCACAAGGTCTTACACTGCAATCCATAGTACTTCTTACTCCAACCAAACCACACACACCCATCTTTCACCTTTTCCTAAGATCCACAAACCCAATCGTTCTTGCCATCCTATAGTTGCTGGCTTCAAAGCACCCACAAAATGTATCTCTGTCCTAGTTGATCAACACCTGCAACCCATAGTGCAAAGACTTCCCTCCTATATTAAAGATATGAACCATTTCCTAGATTGTCTGAAATCTGTGCTATTCCACTCCAACCACACAGCTTGCTTATTGCCATTGATGCCATCTTCAACACCCACCTGATTCCAAGCCTATGACATCCTTCTTGCTCACCTTAATCAACTTTATACTTACCAACAATTACTTCACCTTTGAGGGGTAGACATACAAAGAGATCAGGGATATGGGCATGGGAACCATGATGGCTCCTTTTTATGTCAACTTTTTCATAGGTCACATGGAGGGATTCATAAGCCTTCAGCGGCTGGTTTGGTTCAGATACATTGATGATATCTTTGCTGTATGGACTCATGGTGAGGCTGTCCTGTTAAAATTCCTGGAATCTCTAAATACGTCCTCCTAATTAAATTGCACATGGTGCTATTCCGAATCCGATGCCACTTTCCTCGATGTCAATCTCATCCTCAACAAGGGCCAGCTACACACTTCTGTCCACATTAAACCTACCAACAAACAACAGTACTTACATTTTGACAGTTGCCATCCTTTCCGTGCCAAACATTCCCTCCCATACAGCCTTGGCATTTGAGGCAACTGTCTTTGTTCAGATGCAGACTCTTTACAGCAATACACCACCACCCTTGCTTCAGCCTTCACTGGATGTAATTATCCCAATAGGCTAGTTCAAAAGCAGGTTTCTCGAGCCATCACATCCAATCCTGGTCCTCTTGATCCCTCCAAAAAACAACTTTGGCGCACACCACTTGCCACCCAGTATCATCCTGGCCTGGAATGTATCTACCAGCTACTTTGACAAGGCCATGACATCCTAAAATCATGCCCTGAAATGAGATCCAGTCTGTCTGTGGTTTTGCCCACAACACCTAGAATAGCTTTTTTGTCACACTCTCAATCTCCGCAATATCCTCATCAGACCCTATGCTCCTTCTGCACCTATTTCCCTACCCTATGGCTCCTACCCCTGTGACCACCCCCACTGCAAGACTTGCCATATTCACCCTCCTACCACCACCTATTCCAGCCCTGTAACTGACAAAACATGTGCTATCAAAGGAAGAACCACCTGTGAAATATCACATGTCATTTACAGTCTGTTATGTAAACACTGTATGGCCTTTTCAATTGGCATGACTACCACCCAGTTATTGGTCTAGATGAAAGGGCATAGGCAGAGGGTGTATATAGGCAACACACAATATCCCTTTGCTGAGCATGCTGTACAACATGGCAGTCATGACCTCAGTGCCTGTTTCACCACACCCACCGATTCTTCCCCCAGACTCCAGTTTCTCAGAACTTCGCAGGTGGGAACGAGCACTACAACATGTCCTCAGTTCTCGCTACACACTTGGCCTTAATTTACATTAATTCCTTCCATCTCAGCATTTATTCAGAGTAACTACTCCTTTCTTTACTCCATTTTAGTTTTCTACATCTTTCATTTTCTGACTTGTCTATTTTTAGCTGAGCCCCCTCCCACCTCTGTTACATACAATTCACTTAGCGTTTTACTCTTCTTAACTTGTGTGCGATGTTTTAGTAGTAATATATGCCTTGCATATTACCCTCTTTTCCATCTGTAAGCTCTCTGGTTTTCACATCTCATCTGGTACAGTCCCCAACAATCAGTCTTTCCTTATCATCCCATCCTGCGGTAAGTCTCCCCTGACCTGGGGTTATGGGTGACTTTTCTGAGCTATACCTTTTTCCTAAACCTCTCAAGTTCTTTTCCTTCACACCTCTTCCCTCCTTTCAAGATACTGACATCTGAACAATACATAGTACTCTGCATGGCAATTACACAAATGCACTGAGCCTAAAACAATAAAGAACTATGCTAACAATATGCTAGGGCATGCGACCATGGCCAAGATAATATTAACAATCTTTCAACAATTAATATGTGCGTCATTTTGTTAAAAATTGTTATTACAATTGAAAGACTTCTTGTCACAAATTATTTAATACTTTTTGTCTAAATTTTGTTAACATTAGATTCATTCACAAACTGATCTCTCTTACAAAAAATGCAATATTCCTAATACAATGTACATATTGGTTTTCATTTACAAAATTTCTTATTCATGTTGAGAACTGTTACAAGTCCTCATACATTAAGTAATTGTTCATTAATTATAATCATACACCCCTTGTTTGGTATCATTTGCATTTTTTTAATCATGGATTTACATCACTTAGAACAGTTACGCTGATAATCCAAAACTTTATGACCACCTGTGACTTGGTAAACAAAAGTATGTAAGCAGAGCAGACATGGAAGGCAGATCACCCTAGTGAAGATATGGGCTGCAAATTGGGAAATCCATTGAGATAAGCTACTTTGACAAAGGGGTATATCAAAAATGGTGAAGCTGGTTGAATGTGCACATGCTACTGTTGTGAGCATCTACGGAAAGAGGTAGAACGGAAGTGAAACTACCATCAGGCACTAAATGGTTGGACATCCACTACTTTTCACAGAATGTGGGTTTAGTGGCTTGTCTGCTCTGTAATGGAGGACAGATGGTGATCTGTGGTATCTCTGCTGCAAGAGCATAATGCACACCAACTGTTTCAGAATACACTGTTCATCACACATTGTTGAATATGGAGCTCCAAAGCAGACCACACCTATGTATTCACATGTTGACCAAACAACATTGTCAGTTACGAGCACAGTGGGCACGGGATCACTGTGATTCGACCATCAATCGATGGAAACGAGTCAGCTCTTTAGGTGAATCACATTTTTGCTGCACTAGGTTGATGGTCGTCTTCACAAACACCATCATTGAGGTGAATGGCGTATCATGTATACACCACACAATGGATGCAGATTGGTGGGAACATTCTCCTGCATTGGCATGGGACCTGTACTAGTAATCAGAGATATATTGACAGCTGCGAACCACCTGCATCCCTTCCTGCTTGATGTCTTCCCCAATAGCGATCTCATTTTTCAGTATATTAGTGTCCACATCTTGGAGCCAAAACAAGATTACAGTGGTTTGAGGAGTATTATAGTGAACTCCTATTGATGCCTCAGCAAACAAATTTGACTGATGTATATCCTATGGAACCCGTTTGAGTCACTATTGAGTGCCATCACCACGTAAACAAATCAGCGGCACATTGTTTACGCAAATTACATGACCTGTGTATAGATATTCTAATATCACATACCTCAGCAGACCTACCAGCAAATTGTCAGCTCACTGACATTCAGAATCAGTATTGTATTTCATTCCAAAGGTGGACAAACAAGCTATTACATAGGTGCTCATAACGTTTTGGCTCATGAGTTTAACTATCTATCAGTTGTGTGTTGTTACAAGACATTAGTTTTGGAAATTGCAGTTTTTAATTCCAGAATCAAATAAATCTTTTGGTTAATAATTTGAGTATTTTGTCTGTTCAAATCATGTTATTGCCGAAACCCTAGAATGACAAGTTGCAGGATGAAAATATGTCGATGTATCAGGTTCTTCATAAAACATTTGTGTCATGTAGCATATTATAAATCATCTAAGGCAATTACATTTCAATGCATCCCTGTTGCACTGTTCTAACTGTCACTTTGCCTTCATTACCACAGGTGGATGGCTCTGGTGAACTCTCAACATGCCTGCAGATAAAACTGTACAAAGCCCATGACATACAGCACTGTGAATGGGGCAGCCGCCTACACTGTATAGAACTGGACTGCACATCAACTGAAGGTCCTGAAGGAGTGCGTGTCAACCGTGAGACGTACAGGCAAGTGTCCACAGATTCAAGCACCTGCCTGAGGTTAGCACAAGACTGTTCACCTACCTGACGCTTGGGTATCTCACATTCACCACATTTCTTCCACTCCTGCAGGCATTCCATTCTTGTGATTGTTCAGTTTTTAGAAGAATGTAAGATAATGTTCACTTCATTATGCATTATTTTGCATGACCTTCAACAAATCAAAACTTTATATTCTTATCATTAACTTTGTGAATATTTTAGCCAGGTTAACATCTGGCAGTGATAATGGTTTGTATAAATAAAACTTTTAACGATAAATGTAAATAAAATTGGCATATTCAATTACTTAAATGGTTATAGAGCAGACAACATGAAAAATTTGACAGAATGTCAATGTGTGCACATTTTGCACCTAAGATTTGTCAAGGGGTTTCCTGTGTTTCCAACAAACTGATATTCTGTCAATTTTCGCCTGTTGCTGTCATCTCTTTTTCCATTTGTTGTTTTGATCATTTATCTTTCTATCTTCTATTGTATCTGAACACTTACTCCTTTGCTTTTTTTTCCCCCCCCCCCTCGTGCACTTTGCATAAAGTAACACTACATCGGAGGAAGGAAGTGAAAGCAAGTTATCATTGCACTCTCCTCTTTTATTTGTCCTCTACTACAGCACTACATTTTGTTGCTTAAGACAGAAAGTCACTTCATTAGTAACCACTGTGAGCAAGAATGCAATTCCTTTGTTTTTTAGCATTAAACATTGAGATATCATTTTTATAAACTGTCAGTCTCTGATTCTTCATTGACAGTTTCTGAGTTACTTACCTTTGGAAAATTTTCTGTAATACTGTATAATGGACACACCTTAATTTTTTCAAGTTATTTTGCACCATATAATGCAAAATACAGGGCAAACCATATCACTTGCTTTTTAAAATAAGAGAATTTTCTTCTAAATTTTCACATTGAAAAGTTGGCGAAGAAATGCCTTGCAGTGTGAGCCATTTTCAGAAATGCTGGATGTGTGAGATCACCACCTGCATGTTAGTAAGTAATTAACTAACATATCTAAAGCTTATGTAAAATGTAACAAATAACTGTCCAGTTCTTATATGTACTAATATATATGGGACAACATCATAATAGTCTCACCCCCTGTCAATAAAATTGAGTTACAAATAATCTGTATCCTATACAAATGAGAAAGACAGGAAATAGAGCCCACAGAGTACCATAAAATGACATCAATATAAGACGCTCATCTATTATGAATTTGTGATATTATTTAGCCAGTAGAAACACCTTGAGAATAATGGTGAACAGTAAGTTTTCGTCATGGATAGTTTATTCATAATGAGTCCAAACAGTATTCACCTATCTCTACATTTTTAAAAAAAAAGTAAATCTGTGCCACATAAAAGAAATGAATAAAAATCTGAAGAACCAATCCAGAAGAATGTACATCAGTAAAACGTCTTTATTGAAAAACAAGGAAAAAATGCATTAATAGTGATGATCAGGTTAATAAAATAGAAAATTTTGTATAAAAGATACTTAATAAAATATTTGTCCACCCAAGCTCTTTGACGTTTAGATCCCGAAAACTTGGTTAAATTACAAAAATTAATATTTAGTGGGGTTTCCCTTTCCAGTTACTATTTCTTGCAATTTTTTGGGAATAAAGCTGACCAAGCTGCTGTCACAGAAGTTGGAATTTTGTTCCATTCTTCTTGAAGAGCTTGTTTTAAGGCTTTCTTATTAGAAATTTGTCTTTTTCTGAAGTACTCTTGCAGTGCTTGTCAAAGCTGTTCCATGGGATTCATATCTGGGTATTGAGGAGGGGTAGTGAGTTGTTTCTGAGTGCTGGAGCCATATACTCGTATTTCTAGGCACATGCTTCAGGTTGTTGTCCTGTTGAGGGGTGTAACTTCCTTGGAGACCTAATTTTGTCCATTGTACCCTTTATAAAATGTAGCCTTCCATCACCTGCAGCACTTGTACACCCCTGCAGCATCAGGGAACCCCCACAGTGTGTCACCACAGCAAAAAGTTCTATGGCATCATCTACCTGTTTATCTTATGCTACACCATTCACCTGCCAGCTGACCTGAGTATATTATATTTGCTTTCATCAGGCAATATAATTATATTGCAGAAGTCTTCCTTCCCTCACGATAAACCTTGTGTCTTCATCAGTCAATGACCTAGGGCATTCGATACATGGCTGGTTCCTCAATGTTTTTGTTATGCAACAGTGATCTGTTATTGACTTAACTACCAATCTAGGTCTACTGAGTACTTTAGCAGTCTCATTGTATATACAAGTGTAGAGTAAGTTTTCTTTCAGTTAGTGCCATCTGACTACCCATACAGACTATGTTGCAAATTGCACTGTCCTGGCACCATTCAAAACAACAACAGATAGCACACTGTGGCTGTGAATTGTAGATGCTCGAGTGTCATGGGTCAGCATTAAAGTTTCATCCTTCAGTATGAATTTTAGGTATATTCAGATGGTGGACAAATACTTTATAAAATGTCTTTTGTATGAAATTCTGTTTTGTTACCCTTATATCACTATGAATTTATTTTGTTTCTTGTTTCTCAATGAACATTACTTTCTTTTCAGTACCACATGCCTACTTTTCTAAAAATGTACAGCTAGACGAATACTTCTGGACTCACTGTATGTTCATGCACGTGCACCGCCCCTTACAGTAAAATATCCAGTAAATAATACATCCTAATATTAGGTCCCCCTTTTTCCCTCCTTTTCTTTCTGATGCTCCATTTGAAAATTATATATAGTCCTGAAGAGCAGTATGTATGTTCCACCAATAAAATTACTTTGAGCTTATTCACAACTGGAGGCAAAGTACAACAATGAGTAAGTGTTCAAATTGCTGATTTTCACCAGAGACAATGAAAGATGAATGAATGATCTCATCATTCAACTTCCACATCACTGTTAAGTTAAATGGTATGGATTTCAGTGCTGATTGTGGTGAAAAGCATCTGAGAACACTAATACCCAACAAGGCTCCGTAGCCCAGTAGAGTAAATTTTCAACAAAATCAACTAATTTCTTATCTGCCATTTACCAAGGAGCCCTTCAGTAGAGAACTGTTCCCAGCAACAGGGAGACAGCAAGCACAGCAGCAACCATCCTATGTCGTTGGCCTCTCTTTGCAGCAGAATTCTGTAATTACTGTGAGTTTAAAACAAAATGATCCACACAGGATGAAATGACCTTCTCTATTATAATATTATGGCACAATTCTGAGAACATTGATCACATGAATCTCAAATTGAGCTTCTCCCACTTCATATTCCATGAGCCATACACAGTCGTAAGCAGACTCTGAACGTCCAAAAAGGCTTTCAGCTTTGTATTGCATGAATTTCTACTAAAGAAAACAAGTTGGAATGATATATCTATGTAGATCTGTGACTGGACTAATGACTTACTGACAGGGAGAATGTGGCACATTACTTTTTTACAGAGACCCATCCACAGGTGCAAAAGTAATTTTGGATGAATGACAGTGAAGTGTGCTATTGTCGTTACTATTTGTGTAGTAATGGACCATTAGATAGATTGCTGGTGGATGATGCACAACATGTGAGAAAGTATTATCTAATATCCATATTGATCTTGACAAAATAGCTGTTAGGTACAAAGTTTGCCAACTAATTCTTATTTTAGAGATATTTAAAGTTGTGAACTTAAGGAAACACAAAAAATATAGTATCCCGTCCCTCCTCAGTTAATGTGAGACTATCAGGTTCATTAATTATATAACACCATGGATTTGGACTAGTCTTCATCATGTTTCATGATAAATTTTAGTTGTAATGAGAATGAGTGTTTTTCTAGGACAGATGTTTCTGAATTACATAATGGTGTATAGATTTGCTTGTAGTTGATGTTCTATCTATAGCCATGAATTACTAGTATGCCTGTATGTCCTATGTACTTAAGATGCTCCCTGCTTCTGACAAGGGAACCTCCCCATCGCACCCCCCTCAGATTTAGTTATAAGTTGGCACAGTGGATAGGCCTTGAAAAACTGAAAACAGATCAATTGAGAAAACAGGAAGAAGTTGTGTGGAACTGTGAAAAAATAAGCAAAATATACAAACTGAGTTCTTCATGGGCAGATATGCAACATCAAGGACAATCGGAACGCGGGAGCGCCGTGGTCTCATGGTAACGTGAGCAGCTGCGGAACGAAAGGTCCTTGGTTCAAATCTTCCATCGAGTTAAAAGTTTAATTTTTTATTTTCAGTTTATGTGACAAACTCTTATGTTTTCATCACTTTTTTGGGAGTGATTATCACATCCACAAGAAAACCTAAATCGGGCAAGGTAGAAGAATCTTTTTACCCATTCGCCAAGTGTACAAGTTAGGTGGGTCGACAACATATTCCTGTCATGTGACGCACATGCCATCACAAGTGTCATATAGAATATATCAGATGTGTTTTCCTGTGGAGGAATCGGTTGACCTATGACCTTGTGATCAAATGTTTTCGGTTCCCATTGGAGAGGCACGTCCTTTCTTCTACTAACTGCACGGTTTTGCGATGCGGTCGCAAAACACAGACACTAAACTTATTACAGTGAACAGAGACAGCAATGAACGAACGGACAGATAATAACTATGCAAAAATAAAGAAAGTAAAATTTTCACTCCAGGGAAGACTCGAACCAAGGACCTCTCGGTCTACAGTTGCTCACACTACCACGGGACCACGGCGCTCCAGAGTTCATATGGTCCATGATGTTGCCTATGTGGCCCATGGACTACTCAGTTTGTATATTTTGCTTATTTTTTCACAGTTCCACACAACTTCTTCGTGTTTTCTCAATTGATCTGTGTTCAGTTTATCAAGGCCTATCCACTGTGCCAACTTATAACTAAATCTGAGGTGGGTGCGATGGGGAGGTTCCCTTGTGAATAATTATTAACTGAAGTGCCTCATTGAAATATCTATGGGCATTAATCAGTTTGAAATGTAATGATATCTGTATCTGACTAGAACAGATAATTGCTCTGCTGGAAATCATTCATAAATAAAGGAGTCACTCAGCTACTTACATTTAAAGTCTAGGCAAACCTTTTAATAAGTTAAATATCTCAGTGAAAATGAGCTCAGATAAAAACTGTTACCTAGTTTGAATAGAAAATGTCATTGGCAATAAAAATTCTCAATCCAAATAATGAATACAAGTTTCTCTAGTAATTCATAGAGTGTGGAATATTTGTTCCAGACAGAATGATGCTCAGTAGCAGTTGTTTTCTTAATATGCCCATACAACATGTTACTGAAGTTCTCATAGAGCTTCAAATAAATAATTAGTTAGACTTAATCCCCTGAGGCTCCATGAAACTCTAGATGTGGTCTCCTTACACAATCTGAAACTTAAAATAGATTCAGCAGAAAGGTGATGGCCAGCTACAGGCTACGGGTGTGCTATACAGCTCATTCTTTTTTGGCTAATTACTGAGATCAGAGAGAATGAAAGTAGTCTCAAAATAATGACTGTGGTGGTGGAAGATTTCCCAGTTTGCAAAGCCAGACTATGTGCAGGCTCTCATCGGTAGTCGGTCCATGTGGAATCTAGCTGCCCAAGCAGTATTCTATTGTCTTAAATACCAAAGAATGGTGTGTTCGGTGGAAAAGTCTCACCTTAAATCACTTTGTATTTATTGTACAATGCTTAACAAATAAGCAGTTTACACTTTCTACACTTGATAGCACTGTAGTATTTAACGAAACCTTTGACAAATCCTAAATCTTCATATAAGTTGAACTGGAAACAAACACAGATTACTTACCAAGTAAATTAAATAGTGTAGTATCTACAGCATTCATTTCCTTTTGGTGCCACTCATATGGAAAATAGGTGTTGTGGTATTAACGACTTATAATTTCACCTCTGAAGTCTCATGGAATTTCTTCGATTGTCCTCCTGCTATTAATGGACTCGATGAACATTTGTTCAATAAAGTACACAACAAACACTATAGCAATTGATTTTTGATCTCTTCATATTTATTACTACACAATATTCCCACTCTGATGGTCAGCTTTGTAACATGCAGGTGCCTCAATATTTGGTACAAATCAATAAACTACACAAACTAACCAAATTTCACGAAGTTCAATGGTGGCAGAGAAATATACATTACTTTACATGATTCAAACTAATGGACATTGTATATGTATGCTTTAGCTGTCCAACAAATCCACCTGAACAGCCAAGCATGTTAAAGCACCACTTCCAGGATATGAAGAAGTGTGCCGGCCCCGGATTAAATCCAGCTTATGAATTGATGGGCAGCCTAGATGTAGTTTTTTCTCGGTTTTCCACACCTGCTTAGGTAAATATTGGGCTCGTTTCCATGTCCCACCTCAGATGCACAGTGCACAAACACTCTGAAAAAACACAGTTTCCTCCCTGGGAAGAGCTGGCAATAACTTTAAAATGCCTATGGTAGAGGTGACATCATCGCTCCATCATAGTAATAGCCTATATATGGGTACCGTTGGTTCTCTGCAGTACCATACTAATCGTGACCCAAAATTGGTCAGATCAAGGGCATTAGAAAGGAAAGGAGCTTTCCAATCATGACAGTGATGTGTTACTTTCTGCTACGATTATCAAATGCTGACTGACTGATGAAAACTTGTTGTGCACTTTGTAACTATTAACCACCAACTGACACACACTGATAGTTACGTTTTGAATAACAAATACAAAATGAAAACTGCATGTTGTTTACTTTTGAACTACATTGCTCTGATTGACTAAAGCTTTGTGTGCAGCAACTATTTAAAGATGTGTGTTTTACAGAAAATTACAAATTGGTAAAATGTTAAGTAAGTGCGTTTTGATTATTTGCTTAAAAACCCAAAAATTAAAAGGTATAGAGACATTATGCAATTAAGGCAGTTTGCTTAAGTAGTAGCTGCATAATTAGAAAATGCCAAAATTATCAGTACCATTTTATGGGAGAGCATTTTGTTGTGAAAGGGAATTATCAAAATTTATTAATGAATCTCAAGAAAGTGAAATTTTCTAATTGGAATAATTAACAAACTACCAAATTATGAGGTCATAAAACAAAAGAAAATAATATTGACATAAGAAGGAGTATAGGAACAAGTAGATGGTCCTGCTTTACAGTGTTACAGGGTCTAACAGCTGCTCTAAGCCACTTGCTAAATATGGTATAATATCTTGTGTGAATTCAGTAAGCATCACAGTAATACTAATATCTCAGGAAAAAATTATCAGAAATGTATGTTTCCCAACAATGACTCATGTCTCCCATTATTTAAAAATACTAATCATTCCTTCTTTGTAGAGTTTTTAAATTTTGGTATTCTTGTGCAAGAATCATCATATATTTCAAAATTTTCTTGTTTCAATCACAATTCAAGCCTGAATCACAGCCAAAATTTCAATTATTCTACATCATTTACAACCTTTTTCCAAGACACTATTGTGTGTGGGACTTAATATTCATGATAAAATGATAGGTAGGAATATATTCAATGAATATTTATGATAAATTGTGAAGTAAGAATATATTTAATTTGGCTTTAACCACTGAAAACATATCTCCACAGTATTTTAGAGGAGTTGAAGCCTTGGATGGCAATTTTATAACCTGAACAAAATAACTAAGTTTTTATATACATCAAGGAAATATAACATGTTTTGTAGTGCCTACATTGTAATTATACTGTGCAGTTATGTAAAATCATTTGATCTTTTAAAGTATTTATGTTTCTCTATAGATCTGATGTTCTCAAATATAAAAAAAAAAAAACACAAGAAATTGGGAAATTGTATGTTATGAGAAAAATTTAATAAGATTTCATATCTTAGGTATAGGCAGTACTTCAGTGAAACAGAGGTTTGTTCATACCATGTACCCTTGTAATGATATAAATCATCTCTCACCATTCAGGAGATGAAGCCAGGGCTGATTTGAGAACATTTTTCCATGCAAGTGAGTTATTATTTGGTGTTCCCAACCCCCCTGACCCTTTCTTTCCTCACACACTTTCACCTATGTCAGCATTCGCTACTAATTGTGATACGCACTGTACACAAATCTTGCACTTGGGCATCCCAGGTGCCTCTCTCAGCTTGGCAGCCCAAGCAGCCACTGATAATTGCAGTACACCCTGTACAGTAATCCTACAAGTAAGGCATCTTTTTGTGCCCTTCTCAGCCTGTGCTACTTGGACCTTAAATTGGTCTGGGTTACAGCATAGAAAAGGCTGCAGTATTGACAACAATCTAAAACTAGTAGTGGTTTTACAGAGCAACTTGGAGTGACTGCTGGAATACCCTAATCTTTTTACACCTTAATGCAGCCTTTCTACTGGTTTGGTATTTTCCTCCAACTTTCTAGCCTTTGCTAGCTTTTTATCTTAGCTTTCATACTATGCACAACATTCTCATTAATCTCTTCTATACATTTTAATATGGTCTTGTTTTGAAGTATTTCCCTCTCAACTGTTACCTTCTTTATTAAATTAATATTCCTTCATTCCTTAACACAGGTGTTCTCCTCAAGATAGAGTTTTTGATATACTTATTTTAAGCTACTCTTCATTTATATGCTTAGCACTCCACTTAAATAGTATCTTTGTATATGGCTACAGTTCAGATGTATCCAGTTTCATCTTTTTTTCCCTGTTTAATCACTATGAATGTGTCTCATGCATAGAGTGCTGTGCTCCAAGCACATAATTTCAGAAACTCGTCTCTCATTTTGAAATAACAATTGACATCAGAAGTCTTCTTACGTTTCAAAATAACTTTTCCCACATGAGCCACCATAATCTTTACGTCTATCTTACTTTATTTAACTGGCATTATTTGCTTCCTGGATACAGTGGGAACAACTTTTTTAGTAGAAAAACAGGGGATGCAATATAATTGGTGTAAATGAAGTTTTGCTCAAATACAGTGAAGAAGCAACATGGAAACAAAATCAAGACTTTTTCAGGCCATAGAAGTATTCTTTTATCTCAAACTAAAATAACACTTATTATAAAAATATGGATGTCATGAGCGAATCCTGGCACACATTGGCACCGTATATTCCTTATGGAACGGAGCAAGTTTTTTAAGTCACATGTAAAGTAACATCTGATGTCTTGGTTTATTAATCATATTGACTGAGAGACTAGAGTACAAATTGCTACCAGTTAATTACTGCTTACAGGGAACATACAGAGAGTATATGAAGTAGAGATTTCCAAAGCAGACACTGCTAATGAAATATTTTACTCTATATTGAACATATTCCTTCAATAGTCATATTTCCCCCTGAAACAAATTAAGCTGAAATTAAACAATAGTGGAGGCAATGGAGGAAATGGGTCAAAAGCATCTTTTGCCAAAAAGAGAGCTCTCTATATAATTCAGAGAACAGTATGTAATAAGGATTTGAAACTTAGTTATCACAAGTATTGTAAAATCCTTCAGATCATGAATGAATGAGTGAAACATATGTTCTGCACACAAAAAAGTAGAACACATACAGTATAAAGCAAAAACAATTTCAAGTATTACTAAGCAACAGACATATAAATGTAATGAAACAAAGGAAACTGGCTTTTCATATGGCAGCTGTAGCATAAATGATGGTACACTGATATCACTGTATACAAACTCAATGATTATTTTGTCACAAATGTGCACCTACAACAAATGAACAGAAATACACATGGTGGATAGTTTCAGTTGCTTGTTACCTCTGAAATGGCCTCCAGAGGCAACAAAAATTTTGCTATCAGTAGTTTATATAATAACTGACTGAATTTAAAAATTCAAATTCTACTCAATAAGAGGTACAATCTTATGTTGAAGGTTTAATGCAGTGAATACAATCTTATTTTAAATGTTTAACACTATAATACAAGTATTACAGTTATAAACTGTGTTTATGTCTTGAGGTAGCATAAATCACAGTGTGAAAATTACTCAGATGATACTTATCCAGTATTGAGAATGAGAGCACTTAGCAACTTTCACAAACTTTACACACAGTTTCATACATTTTATAATTTTTTTGTCTCTTGCATGTCTAATGTTAAAAATTTACACATTATCTCATTTGTAACGTAATCAGAAGTTTGAAGTTGTTTTATACATTGAAGTTTCATTCTTTAAAGAATAGAGGGCAGGAGGAGGGGGGAGGGGGGGTAGATGACTGGACTGTTTGTAAATCACAACCACTAATAAGATTACAAGAATCAGTATGTTATGAAAAAGTGTTTATTCTTCTTTGTATAATGGTATTTATAGCAAGTATTAAAATCTTGTACTGATCTGATAGACCCATCATTCAGTTATGCTTTCAAACACTAGATAATTAGAAAGATGTTTCCCAAGAAACTTAAATGTGCTGTGTGACACCAACAGATAAAAAATAAGTAAGAATATCATCTCCATCACAGCACAGTTTCACTCCCTCCATTTGTTTAAAAAATATGAGGAAGTAACATACAGGAGACTACTGCCTCTCTTTTAATAGCATAACTTGTAAATTTGTGAAGATTATTTTACAATATCGACAAAGAAAACTGTAATTCTTGCTGGTAACACAAGTGTACTAATCAAAGGCCCAAAACAACCCAATCAAATTTTACCTGGATGATAATTGTACTGGTCTATAACTGGACCACAGTAAACAATAACTGTTACTCTACACAAACCGTCTGCTCAGATATATATAACATACTGTAATTTAAAATCTAGAAGTGGCAGGCAGGCACTTTGAAAAGAATGCTAGATATTGTTAGCTATTGGACTAAGTCTTTTATCAGACCTGGACAGAATACATACACAGTCAAACGATCATAACTCTCACACATTGCTATATTGTCATCTCCAGTGCATGGAGATGACAGTGGCTGTGTGTGTGTGTGTGTGTGTGTGGTTTTTTTTTTTTTTTTTTTTTTTTTTTTTTTTTTTTTTTTTTTTTTCCATGTTCGTGGAGAGAGAAAGAGAGAGAGAGAGATTATATGTAGTTTGTCTAGGTCTAATGGTGGGCTTAGTCCATAAGCTAACAAAATCTAGAAACTGTCTGTCTGTCATTGATTGCCTTCTTCATGTGGTAGCAATCTATGCTTTTCATATTGTTGTTATTCAGCACAGATTCCCATTGTCTGATAACTTAAAATTTCATTCCATACATTGCATTGTACCCTAAATTATTAATGAGCTTATGGCAACCGATAGGAAAAACAGTTTTTGAGCAAGGAATGGCACATTAATATTTTAATACTTAACTTGACAGATCAAGAGTGTCCATCTTTGCAGATTAAGCTAGCAATTCATTTCTGTTTGCTACAGATCTCATAGACTTGCATCTTTTTGGAGTGCACTTCCTTCATTTGTAAATCTCATATTTTTACTTTTTGCAATTAAAGTTCAACAGACATGGTTCCTTAATTTTCTTTGTTTGTTCATAAAAACTGTGCCAAGCAAATACTAACTGCTTTACAATAACACTGTTGTACATCACTAACTGTAAATAATTACTTTGGCCTAACACCAGCCCTAATACAGAATTCTGACAACTTACACCTTTCTCAATATTGTTGTAATAATAATACCTCCTAATTTACAATGGATAGAAATTCGTGGGATTGGATTCACTTGTGACAACATTCTCACCAGAAGGTAAAAATATAATTTAAACAAGTTGTTTTATAAAACTCATAGGTTTTCAATGTTGTATTTTGTAAACTGAATATTTTTTTAACGATTACTATGGAAATATAAAATATTTTAAAAATAAATGGGTATTTTAGTTACCTACAATAACGACAAGTGTAATTTTTAAGCTTTAACATTTTATACAAAAATGCTGTTTCGCTACATAATGAAGATTAGTAAACTGAAAATTGTTTGCATTAGGAACAATCAGTTTTGTCATTAAATATAATTCTATTAAGTTACTTTTGTTTTTGCTCTGATCATTACTCCTCATGTTGTTATACGATGATTAGTATATGTTGAAAACTGAGACATGACCAATACATATATATTTATGTAATGAAATTATTGTGTACCATGTCATTTAATAATCAGCTGCTTCATGTAGTTTATTGGAGGAATCCTGATCTGTTGCATTGTGTCTCACAAAGCATCATACTACAATAGTATTATGAAAAGGATGGATTACCACTCGCCATGTAGCGGAGGTGCTGAGTTGCTGATAGACACAACCAAAAAGATTTTCCAACAAGTATGCTTTCTGCCAAAAAGGCCTTCGTTGGAAACACACACACACACACACACACACACACACACACACACACACACACACACACACACACACACACAGTCTCTGGCTGCCGAGGCCAGATTGCATCTGATGAAGACCTTTCTGGCCAGAAGCGTACTCGTTTGGCAGCCTTTTTGTTGTACCTATCTGCAACTCAGCTTCTCCACTATATTATTAGTAGTAGTCTGCCCTTTTCATAATATTGTCATTATTCCATCCTGGATTTTTCATTGTCTGAAAATTCCATATTATATCATTTCAAAAAATTAAAAATACACATTTACTGTATTACGTACATGAAATACAAATCAGGCACTAGTCTCAGCATGTTTTGAACTTAGAAGTATCTAACAACAAAAAATGAAGTATTAATGCAAGAAAACTGTCCAGTGTTGAGTAGATAAGCACACAATTTGGAGAAGCCTGTTCAAAGAGCTTCAAAATCTTACACTTACTTCCCAATACATTTATTTCTTCTTAATAATACAAACTGGTGTCAGTTGACCTATACTTACATAACCACAATACAAGACAGAAAAATATTTTCCATACAGACTTTGCTTCCCTAACTGGGTTTCAACAGAAAGTTCTGTATTCTAGTGTGAAGGTCTTCAACAAACATTAATTCAAAACAAAATTAAAATTGTATCTTATTAGGCACTCAAATATGTTGTCAAATTATACAAATTCAAACAAGGGATGTTTCTGTTATCTGGGATCAATGTTGATCATAAACAAGCCTATATCTATACAGAACACAGATAACTGTTTTTCTATGATAAATACGAATATGATCAAATAGATATTAAGCACATAATAGGGTATTAACAATATCTGTTTAATATAACTGAGGGAGCAGCAGCTCCATTGTTAATATAATGATGTTAAATTGAGTAGGTACAACTAGTTTGCTACAGATTAACAATAGTTAGTTATTAACACAGTGTTTAGAAGCTGTTTCTCTTATTCCGCATCTGTGAAGCTTTTAACTCATGGTGTTATCTAAGAACATGAAGAATGAATGAATGAATAAAAGAGTAGCAGTTTGGCATAACATTTTCAAAAATATCAGTAACAGCCACAAATTTTTGGACATGTCAGAAACTTCATCAGTACTTTAATTTGTAGGTTTTTACCTTAAAAGCACACCGTTTGTTAAAAGTGGGTTCATTTAATAAAATGTTGTTAACACCACATATAGGTCATTTAGTTACAGCCTCACTAACATTAATTAAAAGTGAGTTCATTAATATAAGGTTTTGTTGCAGCATTTCTCTCTCCTTTTTCTACTGAGCCTGGTTCAGTTTTAATATTTATTCATTTCTGCTGTTCTATTTATCTTTTAACTTTCATTCTGAGATTATCCGCACTTTTCAAAGGCAGACTTACTTACAGCATGAAGGACAATTTCATCTGCAGATTTTAAAATTAATATTTGAATTGCTTGCACCATACCTTCTATCATGGAGTTTTCTCCCACTTGGGTATTGCCTCTTTTACATAATAGCTAAACAGTAATGGTAATAAACTGAAAATCTATAATGCATACTTTCTCATGTGAGCTTGTCTCACTTTGTTTCTTTTATTTCATCTTTGTTTTATCAGATTCAGTCACTGCATTGCAACATTCTTCACCTCAGGATTTCAAAGGTCATATTTCACGTCATGTTTTGGGGGTTCTATCATTGTCTACAAATTGCATGAAGGTACATTAATTAATCTTTTAATTTTCTTCATTTAGCAAGTGTAAATTCAAAATTACTTAACTAGTACATTTAAATTTTTTTGAATTTTTTATATTTTCTATTACACTATTTTAGCCAGCAGTGTAAATGTCAGGCAGTGTAACAGCCATCACATTACTTTCTTCTGCACTGTGTAGTTAGTACTTTCTAAAAACCTGTTATTCATATCATCTGTATAAAATTCTAATTTCTGAATCATATAGTGGTTTTAGAAACATTTATGGACAACTCATAAGGACCCAACAACAGAGACATCCTCTGATATTAGTTATTTGTTTCCTTTTAAGAATGTAAAATGTTATGTGTCCAATAACTGCTAAAGTCATCTCACACAAATAAAGAGGAAGTAAAAGAAAATGGCAGATGCATGCTTCATTTACAATCAAAGCACAATGTTTAAGTGGCCCTTGGGATGAATGCCAGATATAATTGAAACAATTACACAATATTTCAGTGGTGCAGCTGCCTGTCATCATCAGGTGTTGCAGAAAACTGAGTGCTTGCTGCTAGCAAGGCCCAGAGGAAATTCCTTTTTCCAGCACCGGAGGAAGCATACTACAGCCTCTGTCCAGCTAGTGGACAGCAGGGTTACCGAGATCTCTCATACCTGTCCAACTGCAGACAGCTCTGATGAATAGCAATTTGCCAACAGTGAGTACTCCATTTTGTAGTGCTGATGGCATGCTTGTGTTCTGTTGGAATGTCTAGTTGTTTCAATTAGATGAGACATTCATCCCAGGAACCTCGTAAACAAGCAATACATAGCATGAGGCATCAGAATACAAACTTAGTTGAGAGTAGTACTGGAAAATTGAGGAGCTTTATGATGTATGGTGATGATGGCATAATGAATTTAAAATAAAACTACTGAGGGAACCCACTTCTTCAGGTATTCAATACATTAGACTGATAACAAAAGTTCATCTAATAGAGTATACAGAAGATAGATGTTAGATGACGGAGCCTCGAAACAACAGTTTTTAAAGCTTACATTCCAAGATTGTTTCACCCATCACTATAGATCACCCGTTACAAAGAATGGTGTATTATAACTTCTTTTAGGAAGTGGTAGATTGGATGGGAAGTTTGAGGAGACAATGAGTTATACTGATTAATCTGTGAGATATCTCGAATAGTGTTTGTTTGACTGAGTGAGATGCTGCAGTAGTACAGCATTGTACTCAAATTTGGAAGGACAATTGTTCAAATACTCACTTAAGTTTTCCATAGTTTCTCTAAAATGCTTCAAGCAAAAGCTGGGATTACTGAAAAGGACACAGCTGAATTTCTTTCCCACACCATCTCAGTTTGAGCTTTAGCTATGTCTCTACTGACCTTGTCAGCAACAGGAATTTAAAACTAACTTCCTTCCTTTCCTAGGCAGGTAAGATTACCAGTGAACACAGAAATAATTGAAAGAAGAGCTCCACAGAACAGAACAGTCAAAAGTTCATTTAGTAAATGAGGGAGAGTCATAGTGACACACCAACAACTCAGTGGCAGATACCACAAGACAGACAGTTCACAAGCCCAGAGGAACATAATGTTTAAAGCCTAAAAGCACATGCTCTAAGAAGAGTCAGGCACTAAGTTGCCCTTAGTCACTGTTATATGATTAGTGCCCACAACACAGTATTGAATTCAACCCAGAAAATGAACTGTTGATAAAAGATAATAATAACAAGAATCAAACAAAAGTGTATATAGCATTCACTTAATTACAGTGGACCATGCTGGAGCTCAGTTATGAATGTACAAAATGTAAAAAACAGTTTGTGAGAAGATGCAATATTAATGATGTAAAACTTTTTGAAGCAGCTGTGAGAGGACGTCTTGTTGGTTGGAAGTGAGAAATACAAGGGTAAGCAAAAATAGAGTAATATGAATGAAACAATGTTATGGACTTGAGACATGGGTACATGATGGACAAATAGTCTAAAGCCCTTATTACATATAAAAAAAATATGTCAAGGATTATTTAGATTACATGTGGGTATTACATCTGGCGTAGAAGTGATAACGCATGTCACTGAGCTTCCTAAGGGTCAGTCCACCTATTGACTTTTATAGTTAATGTTCACCCAGTCAGATGTTATGCTATAGAATAACTTAAGATATTTATGGAGAGGCAACATACTCTGTAAAAAGGGCTCTTTTGCTGTTGCAAATTCATGTCAAGTTATTATATTAAAAAAGATATATATTTATTGGAAACTGCATTAATTATTAACTACCAATAAAATTCTTTAAACTATTTGTACTCATTCATAAACAAGAACTAAAACATGCTTGACTTACCTCCTTAATATCTCCCTCCCAAACAAATCATTCCATCTCCTCCTCCAGTGAATCTCTTTCAACTTTTCAGTTCATTAGTTATGGGTAGGTTTCTCATTCATTTCATCTCTTGCCTAATACCATGTCTGTCAAGTATATCCTTGCTTCAGGATTTTAACAGGCAATGGCCTATCCATTATACAAATGATCCTGTTGTGCTATTTGCACCTATAATGTTGATATTCAGTAATGTAATACTCCACTGAATAATATTCTTCAGTTACTTACATGTGCTCTTCCTAGTAAGAGTGTAATGGCTAGTTCCAAAACTCATGCTTTTGATCCTTTCTAATGATGTGTGAGTTTGTGTTCTTATTTCTGACACTTGGTACTGAGTCAGATCAGTTTATGATAACTTGACTGAAAGAATGGATAGGTTGATAGGACATATCCTGGGCATCAAGGCACATTTAATTTAGTAATGGAGAAAAAGGGAGGGGGAGGAGGACAAGGGAGGTGAGAGAGAGAGAGGGGGGGGGGGGGGGCGGTCCTAATGCACCTAGAATAGAGAGGTGCATCATACCAGTCTTCAGACTGATGACCACAATAGCACCAGCTTGGTGGTCTTCATACTTAAAAGGTAAGAATTTTGATACAAATGAACCGACTCCCATCACATCTGCATATCTTATTTTTAATATCAGAAAAGCAAGGGACAGTTAACCATCATCATCTGTCATAGATATAAAATTTACTCCTTGAAAGAAGACAACATATTTTAGTGAAGGCACTTCAAATATCAAATTTCTTTTAAAGCAAACTTTATTGTAGGTGTCTTGATGTCTGAGCTCCAGATGATCATAAATACTTTCTTTTGCTCACTTGATAGTGCATGCAACAGTAGTTAGAGCTTATGATCATATCATTCATTCAAAGTGAAAACTTTAAACCTTTTTACAAATTATAAAATATTAGTTGTTACCCATGGCTGTGTTCACATATCAATAGTTTTGTTATGGCATGTGATGGTGAATAAGTAAGCTATTGTACATGTAATAATGTCAGCTGCCCTCAAATGTCTGCTAGTTCATGATGTGATGTGCACCCAACCCACCCCAACTTCTACAATGCATGATGCGGCAGCTTGTGTGGCACCACTGCTGAGCAGTGCATGCAGAGGACCATGGGCAGGAGTGCACATCTATACATTGTGCTATTGAAATAGCTATAGAACATGTGAATAATGCAACAAATTTAATAATTTTTTTAACATGGCTTATGTTCACTGATATTAAAAAAAGTCCCATTCTCTACTTCACCCACTTAGATGTTGATATTTTTCTCCTTACTGTAGCTTATGTGCTTCCTTAAGTTTCAAGCAGTCTCCATTTAAGATTTCATCAAAAGTAGTACAGTGGTTTAGTCATGAAAACAGAACATAAAGAGTTACTTCCACATTTATAATATTAGTCTGGATTTAGGATTTTTCTTCTTCATACTATACATTTCACATATTAAGTATCATTGAGCAGCTAGATGATATGAAATTGAGTCACTCATGTGCCACTAGGTCTCTGCAAGGAATCTAGAGCAATGTTGTCAGCAGAATTTCCCACAGCACCTAAAGAGTGTGTGGTGGAGGACTCACATAGCAAAAGCAATTATCAAGACTGTTTAATTGTCAAATAAGTTAAGGTTCAGGAAATATGGAGGACAAGTAACTATTCTGAAGCATAACAATGTTCTTCAAGATATTCAGAGACATTTCTGTCTATGTGGTATGTCATCAACCTAAAATACCACTTCCAGTCCAGAAAAAATGATTATCACACATGGTTGAACATGATCACTGAGACTGGATTAGTGTTTATATTGCTAGATAGTGCTAGCTATACAGATTCATAGTCTTAGATAATTCCAGAAGCTGTACCAAGACCAAAAAGTCTGTCACTATTGTTTTTTACTCTTCCAGAACTCATTCTCCAATTTGTCTTACCATACACACTGACATCTGTCCATTCTATGATACAAGAATGTTAGTCATTAGAGAAAGCTACCCAGTGGTATTCCACAACCATGCTGTAATGGTGCTGTTGAGCAATTACACTTCTTTTCTGCCAATATACTGTCATTAGAATGGATGCATATACTACACATCTGTTTAGAGCCCATAAAAGCAGGATTTGGTTACTGCTTCTTCATATGATTACTGATTACTGAGCTATTTAATTTAGTATGCTGGTCAAATTTCGCAAGCCATTGTAGTCAACAACAAACTCATTCATCTCAGATATCCGCATCATGTAAGACCTTGTTGGTTTCCATGGTGGTCACTCATATTGGTGTCATTAGTTGATCTGTCTCTCCACAGAAGGCAAGTATTCAGGAATACTGTCCTCCTCCTTTGAAAGCCAATAATGAGATTATTTCAGTTTGCAACTCAGGTGCATTGTTTTCTTCACTTGTTACAGTCTTCTTATTTAACTGACTTGTTAAGCCTTCTTATTTAACTGCTTGAACAGCGCAAATCATGTGAAGGCTTTCAAATGATACATGCTGCAGCTGTCATTCCTTTCAGGTCATCGTAATGATATGGGTCAACAGCATGGATTGTAATTCTTCTTTGCTCATCATTTCAAAACAGCTACTTTAACATAAGGAATAACTGCCTTCTTGAACCATTTGCACTAAAATGATGAAGCATAATAAGCTCTAATCTGTCTTTAATTGGTGCTCTTAGACAGGAGTTCCCAAAGTTTCTCTCTAATGGAATACTTTGAGAACCCCAGTACTGTGACAAAGCACCTTGTTTGTCCAGAAAGTTAATAAAATTTGGAAAAAAATGAGAAAACCTTGTTTTATTCAGTGATCATTTCAATTTTAAATTATAACTAACAATACAGAAATCATAGTACAATTTTTAAAAAGCAACTACTATCTTCAAAATGTTGAACAATGCCATGTTATTAATTCTTTTGTGGATTACTTATGCACTTCCTGTGGAACATAAGTGTTCCAGAGAACACAGTTAGGGAAACCCTGCTCTAATTTTACAATTGAAATTAATTTTACAGTTAAAATTATATGTTAGTTGATTGAATTTACAGCAGCCTACCACAGAAGAATGTTTCCACATGAGCATGTGTACTTGAATGTCATGATTGGGAAGCAACATTATAAACAGTTTTCAAATTAAGTACCATTTATTAAAATTTGATAACATTTGAAGATAATTCTGCATGCCAGCAAGTAAGAAGTTTGAAATAAACACAGTGCTAATTTAAATTGTGCATGGTATGCATTATCTGTGGCTTTTACAAGAAAATAGTTTACATATTTCTTTGGCTTCATTCTGTTGTCGACAGTTAACCAGTATTATTTTGAATTTTGTTTCATAAATACTCTATGTGTTTTAATAACAAGTTAATAACAAAGTAATAGTCCATGGCCACACCCTAAATGGAAGTACAACAGCATTTGAGGTGATAGTTGAAGATTAACTGCTATGTGCAATCAACAGCCTCAGGATATTTTGAGAATCATTTTTTATTGCAATTCACTGGTAACTTCATTTATTTGTTCTGAAGTAGGTGGATTAGTTACTCCTAAAACATTTCCTTGCAAAATGCAGTGTGTTCTGAAACCTCATCAAAATTCAGATTTTTGTGAGATGAAATGCTGCTCACACAGTAGGTAAAATTTTTGCATTAAAGTTTAATCAGGAAATGTGGCAAAGAAAATTTTGTGTTTGATATTAAACATTCTTTATTTTACTTTAGTGTACAAGTTATACTGCCAATTTTTTATAAACTATTCTTAAGCAACAGGTTTGTATGTACATATAAGATTTTGTAGGTATCACAGAATGTTTTATTCAGGTATTTCATCTGGAGATAAATGCCCCTTTGAGGATAGATCCCTTGATTAATAGCTAAGACCCTCCAACCAATTTCCTTTTGATGTGTCTGTGTTTGAAGGCAACATCAGCAAAGTAGTGTCCAAAAGCTCATTTCAGATGTTGAAAATGCTAACCATTTAACATATTAAGTGACATATGTGAATATCTCACTCCAGCCATAGACATCACTAATTACCATTACTGCCTCCTTTCTTTACATCAACATTCCACATATTCACTGCTCATTATTTCCTCATCCAGCACTCAACTGGAAGCAAATCTTTCCTATTCATTAATGATAATTTCACATGTGAAAAGCAGATACATAAGCAAGTTACACGTATGTGAAAAACGTATGTGACAAACCCTTCATTGGCTCCAAGCAGAAGCCACTACTATAGTCCAATTGTCAGTACAAAATTAGCATCTGTGTGGGTCTTTATTTTAATAATCTTTTTTCCCTTTAACCATTTCCTCTCTTGATGAAAACTTCTCAGTTTCCAGCCAGGTGGCAGTATTATGAAACCATGGCTTTTCAATGAGTGACATACTACTCATCTTCTGGCAAAGTGCTGAGATTTTGTGGATGTTGTCCTATTTATATCAGCAGTGTTACATCTCCCCCCCCCCCCCCCCCCCAAGCTCCAGGAAGCTGGGTAGAGAGGCCAATAAGAGGGGTGGAGGATGAAGTTGAAGTGGTGGGGGTAACAGTAGTCTTCCTTGATGTTGTGTTCTGCTATCATCAATTTCTCTGTCTGTCCCAGCTGTACATGCCCAATATGTTCCTCTCAACATTTAGAAATACGTCATTGCATTTTTCCAATGAACTGTTGACCCAGTTCACAGGTGATGCTGTAAGTTCATGTACATTAAGTTGAAATGGATCTTTCACATAGCCAAGCCACTCTTTCATCTTCAGTGTTGGTTAGAATATGGCTTTTATGTTAATTTTTCCAGAAGCCTCCCAATTTTGGCTGATAGCTGTCCAAAACAGGAAAGAAAATTGTGTTAGTTGTTTTTTGCTCCCTCTTCCTGATTTTCCAGGCCTGTCTCATCTGGAATGCCCTCCTAATCTGCACTTCACTATACCCATTTCAGGTGCTGCAGTTGTGTACACAGGTGGACAGTACTGTTTGCCACCATGCTGGTTGGTGGCAGCTTGTTGCACACAGTTAGAGGTCTGTATGTGTGTTCTTCCTATATACAGAAAAACCTTGTGTGCCATCTGCCTTGTTCCTTATTAGTATATACAGAAATGGGAGACAGCCATTCTCCTCTATTTCCATAGTGAAGACAATGTTTTCATGGATGCAGTTAAGATGCCTGCCTGGTATCATCACTATAATGGTAGAAATGTTTGGGTTTTTAGCAAGCTGTTTGGAGAGCCACCTCCTCAAAGTATTCCAGGTATAGATTTGTGATCACTGGAGCAAAAGGGGATCCCATGGGCACTCCATCTGTCTGATCATAAAACTCTCTAATGCCTTTGAAGTAAGGGATTGTTAGTGCATGTTCAAAGAGTTTCACTGTTTGAGGCTAGAGCCAAGGAGTCTTACAGAGATACTTTCATGGAGAATGAAGTAATATTGAAGCTCACTAGAAGACTACATCAACATTTCAAGCCTCAAGTAGTGGCACTCTTTGAACATACATTAATGACCACCTATTTTTAGTGCCTTGGAGAGTTTTGTGAGCAGATGGATTGGGCAGCCATGGAATCCCCTGTTGCTCCAGGGATCACAAATCTATAAGTGAAACACTTTGAGGAGACGGCCTTCTGAATTGCTTCCCAAACACCCAAACACTGTTATCGCTATGCTGATGATACTTTTGAGGTTTGGGAGCATGGCAGGGGGGCAGTGGATAAGTTTCAGGACCACGTTAACAACATCCATGAAAGCATCGCCTTCACTATGGAAATTGAGGAGAATGGCTGCCTCCCATTTCTGAATGTACTAATACGGAAGAAGGCAGATGGCACACTAGGCCATTCAGTATATAAGAAGAAGACACGCACAGACCTGTATATGTATGCAACAAGCTGCCACCATCCAGTGCAGTAGCAAATAGTACTGTCCACCTGGTACACATGGTGCATGTGATCTGTGATGAAGAAAGCCTCTCTGATGAACTGCAGCACCTGAAGAAGGTATTTCAAATAATGGGTACAGTGAAGCACAGATTAAGAGGGCATTCAATACAAGATAGGTTATGGAAAATCGGGAATAAGGAGAAGATGACAAGAAACTCACTTTTCTTCCATATTTGTGACTGCTGTAATCCAGAATTGGGAAGCTTCTGAAAAATCAAACGTAAAAATTGTCTTCTGAGCACTGCTGAAGACAAAACAGTGGCTTGGGCCTGTGAAAGACCCACTTATACTCAACATACCAGGAGTTTACAGCATTATCTGGAATGTGATTAACAGTACATGACAAATTAAGTGATGTATTTCTAAACAATGCAAGGAACATATGAGGCATGTACGGCTGTGAAATACAGAGGAATCTGTGACAGCAGAACACAGCATCAAGGAAGACCTCACGTTTGACTTTGAGAACACCAAGGTGCTCTGCCGAGCCACCAGCTATTGTAACGGCATCACAAAATTCAGATTCATGAGGATCGTTTAAGCAGAGGCAAAGGATACCGACTGAGTGTGGCATGGAATCCAGCAATAGCAGCAGTTTGTCAAGAGCATGCTCACCATTGTCATCCTTGCAAGAGAGAGATGCAATCAGCAGGCTTGCTATCCCCCCCACTGTGACTTCAACCCCCACCCCTGCTGCTGACCTCTCTGTACACAGCCCCCCCCCCCCCCCCCAGAGCCAGATTGAGGAAGGCACATTGCAGATATAAATAGGACAGCATCCACAAAATCTCGACACTTTGGCAGAAGGTGATAAGTGTGTCACTCATCAAAATATTGTGGTTTTGTAATACTGCAACCCGGCTGGAAGCCCAAGAGCTTTTCATCAACTGCATGTGAGGGAAAGTCTATATTCTCATTTTCACTCTTTCCCCAGATCTAGAAATCTCTAGTTCCAAAAATTAAAATGAAGGTGGAAATTAAAACAAGGGAGGATGAAAATTTTGACATTGGCAAATGAAAAAGATTTACTTTTTATCTTTGTTTTGTTGAATAAATGGTTGGAAGCTACATCTATGTGAAAAATATAAATAAAATACAGACTGAATATGGTGAAAGCAATTAGCTAGTGCCAGCTATCTGGGATCTGAACTTATTCCTCATTTTCTATGTGCATTTCATTTTCTCAAATGTGACCAATATAGATTGCAAGTATCATTTAAAACATAAATCTCCTTGTAGTGAGAAATATCTTCCCTTGAAAAATTTTTGGTTGCCAAAAGTTGCATTTTCAGTTAAATTTATATTTACCACCTGACATTCATTTGCATCAAAACATGGAAATGTACACTTAACAGCACAAAAATTGACCAGAATTAATCACAACCAGAACTAAATCCTATACAGTACAGACACTGATGATATGTGATATGCCAGTTTTCCAGCCTGTAGTGAGACATTGTGAAGAGAAAATATTACTTGACACATTATACAAAAATGTTTCTGACATTAATGAAGACCTATACCAAGAAGCTACTAAAAAATTCCTGCAATTACAGAGGTTGGACAGAAATACAAAAATACTGCAAGAAATGCATGCTTGAACATAAATGCTGATGCTAGCCATGCCTACATGTGATGCTGCTCTATTTGACCATCAATGTAGGCAAGCTGATGGTGCTTGTATGGTGGGTGCTTCTGCAACAAAGATAACTGAAGCATTTAGTGTTTCAAGAGGCACTGCATCAAATATTTATCTCGCATACAGGAAACGTAAAACATCATCTGCTGAGTCACAGATGAAAGTGTGTCTTGAATGGTCATGGCAGCCAGTCATTGAAGATAATTGTGATGCGAAATGAAGAAGATGACAGATACAAAACTCACTAGAGAATTGAATCTCACACTCACAAACCCTGTCAACACCAAAACAACATGAGCTGAGCCCCATAAACAGAAAATTGCAGGGCATGCTGGAAACCTCCCCTGGCCACAACAGTTACCAGATCTCACTATTATTGAGCCTTTGTGCTCTACTTTGGAGAGAAGAGTGCATGATCACTATCCACCTCCATCATCATTACCTGAACTTGCTGCTAATTTTGCAGGAAGAATGATATAAGAGTCGAGTGTCTTAATCCATTCCAAAATAACTGGAAACTGTTTTGAATGCCAACAGTTTTCCTGTATTGTGTTATGCAAGGTAATGGCTGTATTTTGGTGTTTCCATATTTTGACCACCCTCTGAATAATATTCTGTCATTATTGAAAGACACACTACATTGCAAGTGAATAGGATAATGTCTGCTAGTGGTCTCTATAATGCAATGGACAACATCAAAACTGTTTGTGGAAAGGGTCACAAATTCAACTTCAGATTTGGTTGCTTCTCCTTTTCCCTCTCTCCTCGTCACCCCTTTCGCTAACCAAATAAGAGACATATGCATCTAGCTTGATAGCTGAGTATATGGTACCAACTTTGTACTATATGAAATGTAATCCTAAAACATAATACAATAATATGCAATTATTCTCAGGAGACATTAAGTAAGCTATCAGGGGACGGATGACCTCAGATGTTAAGTCCCATAGTGCTCAGAGCCAAGTAGGCTATCAATAGAAGGACAGTAAAGCTGACAACAAGTTAGAAATTATCAGGTGGCAACTTTTGATGTTAGGCTACTGATGTAAACTAGTTCTGACATTTGAATGACAACTTCATTACAGTCAAATAGGTGGACAGCTGGCGTATAGTCTAAACAAGAAAATCAAGAGGGTTGCAAACATTTTCCTGTGATTTTACTACCGAATTTCATTTTAGTCATTGCAGCTTCATTAAATACAAAATAGAAGTCTGGCAAAGGATGCTGCTTCTCCAGAGAGATATGAATGCAACACTGTGGTAGCCTTTACACCAACAGATGAGTGCTGTATTATATGGCTAATGAGAAACTGTTGTCATGGTACTGCCCATTATTCTACTGAAGGTTAAGATGTACAGCTTGTAATGTGAAATATGAGGACAGTTGTAATGTACACATAGAAAACTCTCCCTAGAGCTGAAAAACTAAATTTATGAACTCACTGTCACATGATACAACAGAATTTATACTATTTCATTAAGTTGACGAAACATTTTCATGTGAATTCGGCATCACACTAGTAAATCTGTGGATTATAAGAGAGTTGCCAAATATTTCTCATAATTTTGCCATGTCTCAACTACTCAACACAAGGAAGAACTTGTTTCCATACACAATCTTTTTCTTACCTAGATCCAAATGTCTCGCACTGCTAAGCAAAGTTTGTGATTTCAAGCAAGATTCAGTGGCGAGCTGAATGAGATATTCTTATAGTTTCACACTAACAGTGCCTGTTAGGTGTGATCTTAAGCTTTCCTGGTGGATCAACAGTTTGTATTGCTCTTGGGTGTCCAGGTGGGTGGAGTTGTTTCATAGACAACTGCACCTGACTAGACTGCTACCTTAAGTAATGGTCAGTAAAGTAATTAGTAATTACTCTTCATCGAAATTCACACACTTCCATAAATCCTTTCATGAATAAGAAATTTCAGAGATGTCAAATAAGTTATACATTAATTAGCAGAAGTACCACTGCAAGCCACTTCTTAAACATGCTAACAATGTTATCACTAGTGCTAATCTTCTCACATTGATAACTATAATGACATACAAAACCCCTTCTTGACCCAAAGGTTGATCGGAACACCCCATTGTGTTACAAGGTTGCCGGCCAGGGTGGCCGAGCAGTTCTAGGCGCTACAGTCTGGAACTGCGCGACTGCTACGGTCGCAGGTTCGAATCCTACCTCGGGCATGGATGTGTGTTATGTCCTTATGTTAGTTAGGTTTAAGTAGGTCTAAGTTCTAGGGGACTGATGACATCAGAAGTTAAGTCCTATAGTACTCAGAGCCATTTGCACCATTTGAATTTTGTTACTAGGTTGGTTCTATTGGAGAGAGCATGCCACCTCTGGCTTTGATATTGAGTAAGTACAGGGGAATCTACATTTCAAATTGAGTTCCAAACCCTGGGATAATTTGGTGTTTTACAAGCTAACAAATCCTTGCCCAAGGTGAAGAAAAAAGTGAAAGAAAAAAATATGGATTTGATTGAGAATGGAAGTTCAGACCTTTTGAATTTTTAGTCTGACATACATTGGGACAAGAATGTCTAAATGACCTAACATCAGTGGGCATAGAATGTAATTTGCTTAGTGGCATTCATCTGACTCATGTTATCTGTAAATCTGCCCAAATTCAACTGAGAAGTCTTTTTGTTTAAGTGCTGTTTTATTTTGTATCCAAAACTTTGAGCCCCAAAGCAAACCAAGGGCCTCTTATTAGCAAAGTGGCTTAATCTGGTACTATCCTTAGCAAACAGATGAAAACTGATATGAAAATATTAGGGAGTGAGTAGCCACGAACATTTGGAATTTAATATGACATGCTACTTACCACTATATCAAACAATGGAAAATTCTGGATGGTCTATACCACTAGATCACTCACACAGATCTTTTCCACAAGAGTTGTGATCTGATATCCTCCTGAAGTAATATAGCTTTTCCAGTTCTTGGTTTTCTTCTTGAGTGATATCTTTTAACCTTGTAGTAGCTTCTTAGCAGCAGGAGGTGTTCATTTTTCTGGCTACACCAATTGTCCTAATTAACCTTTGGTTTCTGTTAGAACTCCTTGACAATATCCTTTCCAGTTTCTGATTGTGGCCTACTTGGAATAGTGCTACCATAGTGCTACCATTTACAACATGGGCTGACATCAGTACCATGTCACTGTCCCATTGAATGAAGTGTCTTGAACTAACTGCAGCTTCTGTTTCTGCAAAAATGGTGTTTAGGCTCTATTCATTCTCCTGAGAGTGACCAAGCATCCTCCTCAAACAGCACTTGATGAAGTGTACCGTACCTTCCCACCAGCGTCCCCTCCAAGTCACCTGTGATGGTAAATACTTCCAGATGATTCCATGTAGGGCACAGTAGTACTGTATTTCAAAGAGCTGTATTGTTTTGAAGTGCTCTGATGGTCCTGTGCCTACACCATGGAATGCTGTAACATTTTCTGAATAAACTGTGAGTGATAGACTTCTACATCCTGCAAAACATTGCATGACCATTAGAAATCTGTAAGGTGTCAAGCTCTATATGAACCACATGTGTTGTGGTGCATTTCATTAGGAGCATGTATGACTTATTGGTTTTGTGTCAAATTTTAACAAGTAACACTCCAGCTAAATTATTGTCTGTTACTGCGAATGGTGTTGTGATTTGAACTCTGTCCAGTGGTAGTGCAGCCTCCATTTCTTCATATTGACAACTTGCAGGGCAGACAAGAGTGAAGAACTCATCTAACAGCTTGTTATACTCACAAAATCCTAAACTCCTCTCTTAGCACAACACATATGCCGTGATGATGAAGTCTTACATGTGTGTGTATGTGTGATCAGATGCCCTGTGAAACAATGATATCCATCCAAGATAATTGAATTTGTCTGATGCCATTCATTGTAGCCTTCCACAGAGCTGAATCATGCCATCTTACAGGAAAGGATTTTATGAAGCAGTTTTTGATGCTTTTGGGTAACTGCTCTCCCTTAAGTAATACAGACAGTTCAGCTATAAACAGTCCCTCTTGGTCTATTCTGACCCAATCTGTAATTCCAGAGCACTCAGTCTGCCAGTACCTTTAATCTTCCCCTTCATGATATCAGTAAACTGAAATATGAGGGCAGTTATATAAGGTATGAACTGAATTTTTGCAAGTTGAGTAAGATGATGATCAGAGTGACATTTGTTTGGTTTTTGGCTTCTGGCATTGATTTTGGTGGATCTAAGATGTCCGGTGACCACAACTGCTTGTCTTCTGAAAGCCATTGTGGACTGTATCACCAGATTTTGAAGCATTACTATCAGATCTGCTGCTTCTAGTGCCCATTTAAGGTGATCTGCAGGATTTAGACTTCCAGGTCAGTGCCTCCATTGATTGGGTGTAGTTCGATAGGTACCTCTGTGATCTGACTACAAATGAAGATTTTCCTTTCATTTGGATCTTTTGCACCTCCTCCAAGGTGACTGTTGAGTTCCTCCACAAAGTAGCACTTTTGGCATCAAATACTGTTTCCTGGTAATAGTAATGAAGGAATCATGAGCCAACCAATGTGGTAAGTAATTCCACCATAGGTAAGGTTACCTTCTTGATTGGTGGCTGTATGTTCTTGCTGCAAACAATATGCACTGTGCAAATAGGTCATCACTTGTCTATACATACAAAACAGCACCATAGGCTCTTTCAGATGCATCACAGAACACATGCACCTCTGCAGAGTCACTTGTGCCTGCTGTACCTATCCATCTGGGAATGTGCAACAATGACATGTGATAAAGGTTTCAAACCCAAGAGTGCCAGTTGGGTGCAAGATCTGTGGGCAAGACATCCTTCCATTAAGGATCCCTCAGCCATTTGTCTTGAAAGATTAGTTAAGCAACAAAATAAATGGGTGTGAATAGACTAAGATGTTTAATTTGTGGCTGAAAGAATGTTTCTCTTAGTTGCCAGTTTGTCATTCAGATCTTCAGCTATCTTCTGGTAGTCAGTGGAAATGGACATCTTCAGTATTCCAGTTGATTTCCAAGTTTGCATGATAAACAGTTGCAGCCTCATCATAGTCTCTAACACTAGCTACAAAATCTTCCATGAATATATTAATGTATATGAGTACAGACACTAGTCAATATTTATTTCTATTTATCTAGCTCCCTTATGGCTGCTGACAAAAGTAATGGGCTTGGTGCAAGACCAAATCATTAGCATTTGAAGTGATTTGTTATCACATCAATCACTGATGGTGCAGACACAATTCTCAGTTTGTTCAGTGCAGTACCACAAGAACCTAGTGATATCTCAGTCCGGTTAATTAAAGGTCAGCTATGAGAAGTTCCTTCCCCCATGAACCATGGACCTTGCCGTTGGTGGAGAGGCTTGCGTGCCTCAGCGATACAGATGGCCGTACCGTAAGTGCAACCACAACGGGGGTATCTGTTGAGAGGCCAGACTAACGTGTGGTTCCTGAAGAGGGGCAGCAGCCTTTTTAGTAGTTGCAGAGGCAACAGTCTGGATGATTGACTGATCTGGCCTTGTAACATTAACCAAAACGGCCTTGCTGTGCTTGTACTGCGAACGGTTGAAAGCAAGGGGAAACTACAGCCGTAATTTTTCCCGAGGACATGCAGCTTTAAGCCCATGCCTACTACAGTAGTACAAGTTTATATGCCAACTAGCTCTGCAGATGATGAAGAAATTGATGAAATGTATGATGAGATAAAAGAAATTATTCAGGTAGTGAAGGGAGACGAAAATTTAATAGTCATGGGTGACTGGAATTCGTCAGTAGGAAAAGGGAGAGAAGGAAACATAGTAGGTGAATATGGATTGGTGGGAAGAAATGAAAGAGGAAGCCGCCTTGTAGAATTTTGCATAGAGCATAACTTAATCATAGCTAACACTTGGTTCAAGAATCATAAAAGAAGGTTGTATACCTGGAAGAACCCTGGAGATACTAAAAGGTATCAGATAGATTATATAATGGTAAGACAGAGATTTAGGAACCAGGTTTTAAATTGTAAGACATTTCCAGGGGCAGATGTGGATTCTGACCACAATCTATTGGTTATGAACTGCAGATTGAAACTGAAGAAACTGCAAAAAGGTGGGAATTTAAGGAGATGGGACCTGGATAAACTGAAAGAACCAGAGGTTGTAGAGAGTTTCAGGGAGAGCATAAGGGAACAATTGACAGGAATGGGGGAAAGAAATACAGTAGAAGAAGAATGGGTAGCTCTGAGGGATGAAGTAGTGATGGCAGCAGAGGATCAAGTAGGTAAAAAGACAAGGGCTAATAGAAATCCTTGGGTAACAGAAGAAATATTGAATTTAATTGATGAAAGGAGAAAATATGAAAATGCAGTAAATGAAGCAGGCAAAAAGGAATACAAACGTCTCAAAAATGAGATCAACAGGAAGTGCAAAATGGCTAAGCAGGGATGGCTAGAGGACAAATGTAAGGATGTAGAGGCTTGTCTCACTAGGGGTAAGATAGATACTGCCTACAGGAAAATTAAAGAGACCTTTGGAGAGAAGAGAACCACTTGTATGAATATCAAGAGCTCAGATGGCAACCCAGTTCTAAGCAAAGAAGGGAAGGCAGAAAGGAGGAAGGAGTATATAGAGGGTTTATACAAGGGCGATGTACTTGAGGACAATATTATGGAAATGGAAGAGGATGTAGATGAAGATGAAATGGGAGATACGATACTGCGTGAAGAGTTTGACAGAGCACTGAAAGACCTGAGTCGAAACAAGGCCCCGGGAGTAGACAACATTCCATTAGAACTACTGATGGCCTTGGGAGAGCCAGTCCTGACAAAACTCTACCATCTGGTGAGCAAGATGTATGAGACAGGTGAAATACCCACAGACTTCAAGAATAATATAATAATTCCAATCCCAAAGAAAGCAGGTGTTGACAGATGTGAAAATTACGGAACTATCAGTTTAATAAGTCACAGCTGCAAAATACTAACACGAATTCTTTAGAGACGAATGGAAAAACTGGTAGAAGCGGACCTCGGGGAAGATCAGTTTGGATTCCGTAGAAATGTTGGAACACATGAGGCAATACTAACCTTATGACTTATCTTAGAAGAAAGATTAAGAAAAGGTAAACCTACACTTCTAGCATTTGTAGACTTAGAGAAAGCTTTTGACAACATTAACTGGAATACTCTCTTTCAAATTCTGAAGGTGGCAGGGGTAAAATACAAGGAGCGAAAGGCTATTTACAATTTGTACAGAAACCAGATGGCAGTTATAAGAGTCGAGGGGCATGAAAGGGAAGCAGTGGTTGGGAAAGGAGTGAGACAGGGTTGTAGCCTCTCCCCAATGTTATTCAATCTGTATATTGAGCAAGCAGTAAAGGAAACAAAAGAAAAATTCGGAGTAGGTATTAAAATTCATGGAGAAGCAGTAAAAACTTTGAGGTTCGCCGATGACATTGTAATTCTGTCAGAGACAGCAAAGGACTTGGAAGAGCAGTTGAACGGAATGGATAGTGTCTTGAAAGGAGGATATAAGATGAACATCAACAAACGCAAAACGAGGATAATGGAATGTAGTCAAATTAAATCGGGTGATGCTGAGGGGATTAGATTAGGAAATTAGACACTTAAAGTAGTAAAGGAGTTTTGCTATTTAGGGAGTAAAATAACTGATGATGGTCGAAGTAGAGAGGATATAAAATGTAGACTGGCAATGGCAAGGAAATTGTTTCTGAAGAAGAGAAATTTGTTAACATCGAGTATAGATTTAAGTGTCAGGAAGTCGTTTCTGAAAGTATTTGTATGGAGTGTAGCCATGTATGGAAGTGAAACATGGACGATAACCAGTTTGGACAAGAAGAGAATAGAAGCTTTCGAAATGTGGTGCTACAGAAGAATGCTGAAGATAAGGTGGGTAGATCACGTAACTAATGAGGAGGTATTGAATAGGATTGGGGAGAAGAGAAGTTTGTGGCACAACTTGACTAGAAGAAGGGATCGGTTGGTAGGACATGTTCGCAGGCATCAAGGGATCATAAATTTAGCATTGGAGGGCAGCGTGGAGGGTAAAAATCGTAGAGGGAGACCAAGAGATGAATACACTAAGCAGATTTAGAAGGATGTAGGTTGCAGTAGGTACTGGGAGATGAAGAAGCTTGCACAGGATAGAGTAGCATGGAGAGCTGCATCAAACCAGTCTCAGGACTGAAGACCACATCAACAACAACATGAGAAGTCCAGCTGGAAGCTTGAAGAATAGTATCAAAGTTGTGAGAATGTCTGGCAGTAAATTAGGCTCTATTTCTAGGACATCATTCAAAGATGGAGAGTCTGGTTCGTGTGATGAGACACTGAACATAATCCTGTATCTGATACATTTACATACTATTGAATTTCCTCACTATGTGGTGTGTCTGGTAAAATATGTTTCAACTGTTAGTTCTTAGTTCTATCTTATCCCTCTTAATGTAATGTGACATGTTTTCATCATAAATGAGCTTCAGTTTTTCATTCGCTTGCAACTTTTTTTTTTTTTTTAAGTATAGAAGATGTGCTTTAGCAGCAGTGTAATTGCTAGACAAAGACCATACTTCTTCCTGATGCAGGCTTACAAATCTGCAGCCATTCTTCGTGTGCTATGACTCTTGGGACCCCAGCGAAATAGGGTTTTTGCATGTGTGTCAGTGCTCACTCTCGATTCTCTGTTATGCCAGCACACAGACCCATCAGACATCTCAAGCTACCCTGAATTAATTTAACAGTTGCCCACTTAACTACAGTACCAGTGTTGTTTCCACTAAGAACATATCTGAAGATTGTGGGAAGAAGACACAATAAAGGTGACAGTTCAATTGGTTGTTGCAAAGACACAATTTTCCAGTTTTACAGCACCGGACTTCAGTAGGAATATCATCAGTCTCCTCTTGTATCTACCATGTGTGTACCCTCCTTCAAGGCCATATCTCCCACATCTTGCAGTATTGTCAGTTGATGTGAGACATCAATGCTGCTTTTGAAGTCTGTAACTGGTATGTGGGTGTTGGTGGAGTATTACATCATATCAAAATGAACATTTGCCCTTGAGCTGGATGAAGTACAGGACTCAGATGTCATAACCTTCAGAGTTGTGGTTTTAGTGACATTGAGTTGGAGCAGTTCAATCATTGAATAATGGATAAAACTTGACTGACCCCCCGTGTCTTGAATTGTATGTCAGTTTACTCCTACCAGTTGATCCTCTGATACTCATATGAACAGTTTGCAAGTATGTGAAGTTGGCAATGACTGAGCCGCAAGAAGTAATGGTTCATTTTCTTCTATTCTCGCTTATAAGCTTGCAACCTTTCAGGACACTTGGCTCCAATGCTCCCTTTATTTGCAGTGCACACAAAAATGGTCTGAATTTTGTCACCCATCATTTTAACTCTCATATGAAAAACAGATGCTGTGGGAACATAATCCTCTTGTGAATTGGTACCTCCATGTATTGTGCATGTGATGATGACTCCCTCCACCTCTTTATTTAGAAATTCTACATGGCATAAGATATTCCCTTGTTGAATCTTTTGTGTTCATGTGTGGGTAAGCCAGTGTCTACAAACTTCTTCTGGGAATGCATGTAACAGTTTGAGGGCGAGCACTCTCCCATAAGAATCCACATTCTCTCCCAGTGTGGTCAGATCTGCTTATGGCACTCAATGTAGGTGGTGTTGAGGGTCTCTGAACTGCCTGAAATAGAAGCATTAAGTTTCTCCAAGAAGTCAAGATGACTTTGGATAGCCAAGTTCTATTCTTATCCCGCATATCTGGATTTTAAAATTAGCTTCATCTTCTCACATGTGTTGGCTGTAATAACAAACCCATTGACTTAAGGGGAGTTTGCAGGGCCTATGCGGGTAATGTTAAATTAGCTTGATTTATGTACCTTTATATCTGGAACCTATAAAGACAACACTCTAAAATTTTTACAAGTATCTTATCCACGTTATTTATGTCTACTGAAGCAGAATTAAGAGATAAGTACAAAAGAAGGAGAGATATATATGTATTTTCAATTACGCTATTTTTTTATTACAAATAATTGTACATATAAAGCCCTAGATGTCTATTTATTCAAATTATCACTATGGTTGTGCTTCAGTAGGTGCAGTATGTTATAATGAAATAGGCTCCAAAGTTTCATATAGCTGTCACCAGTAGTTTTTGATGAAAGAATCATAAAGCATAAAAAATTTTATTTCGAGAAAATCACATTTAAAGTTTGAAATGATAAAAATTGACTTGTAATTTTAAATTAAGTCTCAAAAACACCCAGCAGCATAGTCAGCATTGTCATCTTTCCCAGCTTCCTTCTCTAAAAGCTTCTTTCTTCTGATTGACCTTGCTTCTTTGGTGGTGAACTCAGCTGTATGCCGTGCCTTGGCGAATCTCAACTTGTCCCATAACTTCAAATCATTTACAGTATGGAGTGATGTTAAGATGTTTCAGAACTCTTATTGTTCCCATGTTTCCATTATTAAATGTTAATCCATCCTCACTAAGTCCCCATTTTAGTGTACTGAGCCCTATAAAAACATTTTTGGGAACTCATGTCCGGAGAATGTTTTTGAATGACTTGTTAGGATTCTGTGTTCGCCCATGTAGACACCATACAGATTATTCTTGCATTCATTTGACGTTACAGATGACTTTCTGTTGTCACAGTCAGCACAAAGAACTGTTATTGTTGTAGCAAGTCCAACTCTTGCAGAAAAATCTTCTTCAATACTTACTTTTCCACCACGAATATTACAGCACAATGAAGCATACAACACCTGAATTAAAATGTCCAATACAGGGAACAAAAGGTTATTTATAATTTGTACAGAAACCAGATGGCAGTTATAAGATTTGAGGGGCATGAAAGGGAAGCAGCAGTTGGGAAGGGAGTGAGACAGGTTTGTAGCCTGTCCCTGATGTTATTCATTCTGTACATTGAGCAAGCTGTAAAAGAAACAAAAGAAAAGTTTGGAGTAGAAATTAAAATTCATGGAGAAGAAATAAAAATTTTGAGGCTTGCTGACATTGTAATCCTGTCAAAGATAGCAAAGGACCTGGAAGAGCAGTTGAACAGAATGGACAGTGCTTGAAAGGAGGATGTAAGATGAACATCAACAAAAGCAAAATGAGGATAATGGAATGTAATCTAATTAAATCAGGTGATGCTGAGGGAATTAGATTAGGAAATGAAACACTTAAAGTAGTAGATAAGTTCGGCTATTTGGGGAGTAAAATAACTGATGATTGTCAAATTAGAGAGGATATAAAAATGCAGACTAGCAATGGCAAGAAAAGCATTTCTGAAGAAGAGAAATTTGTTAACATAGAGTATAGATTTGTCAGGAAGTATTTTCTGAAAGTATTGGTATGGAGTGTAGCCATGTATGGATGTGAAACATGGACTATAAATAGTTTGGACAAGAAGAGAATAAAAGCTTTCAAAATGTGGTGCTACAGAAGAATGCTGAAGATTAGATGGGTAGATTACGTAACTAATGAGGAAGTACTGAATAGAATTGGCGAGAAGAGGAATTTTTGGCACAACTTGACCAGAAGAAGAGATCAGTTGGTAGGACACATTATGAGGCATCAAGGGATCACCAATTTAGTGTTGGAGGGAAGCATGGGAGATAAAAATTGTAGAGTGAGACAAAGAGATGAATACACTAAGCAGATTCAGAAGGATGTAGGGTGCAGTAGTTACATGGAGATGAAGCAGCTTGCACAGCATAGAGTAGCACGGAGAGCTGCATCGAACCAGTCTCTGGACAGAAGACCACAACACACACACACTTCATGCCAAACATAACCTAGACCAGAAGTGCTATTTTCTGATTTGAGGGGCAGTAATGGAAGTCTGATGGAGTTGTATCAGATGAATAAGGTGGGTGTGGCAACAATTTATACCTTAGTGCATGTAATTTTACCATGACAATGGCACTTGTCTTGTCATGGCATCCACTTTGCAGATAATTTTTTCATTCGTAAATCTTCAGTTAAAATGTTATATACCCTTTCAGATGACATCTGGCAAATGTGAGCAATTTCATGCACTTTCAATTGGTGGTCCTCCATGACCATTTTGTGCACTTTTGCAATTATTTCTGGAGTAGTGACACATCTTGGCCAACCACTGCATGGATCATCATTAATACTCTCCCAACCAAATTGAAATTCATTTGTCCACTTGGCAACAGTTGAATATGAAGGAGCAGAATCCCCCAGTGTATTCTGGAAATTGGCATGGATGTCCTTTGCTTTCATACCTTTCTTTACAAAGTACTTAATCTCTGCCTGAATCTCGATTTTTTCAATCTCTGCAAATCACTATGCAGAAACAACAATAGAGCCACGTCACTGCCACTCTTCCAAGAGCACTGACATGGCATATGTTTACAGGCAACAGTCCAATGAATATCACGTGGCAACTCATTGTGGCAGCACTGGCCTCACATGGTGATTCCGAGAACTTATCGAACCACCCTCATATGTCGGACATAAATTGATAACTGTCATTCCTTTGGGCTCACACAGACATGATTTATGTGATGAGAATGACAATGAGAAGTAACTTATTTGGGAAGAATTTCAATAACAATTACCAACCACAACAGAGCATTATGTAGCAGTCAATGACAGTGAATACTATTGTGCTGGCCAGCCGGAGTGGCCGAGCGGTTAAAGGCGCTACAGTCTGGAACCGCACGACCGCTACGGTCGCAGGTTCGAATCCTGCCTCGGGCATGGATGTGTGTGATGTCCTTAGGTTGGTTAGGTTTAAGTAGTTCTAAGTTCTAGGGGACTTATGACCACAGCAGTTGAGTCCCATAGTGCTCAGAGCCATTACTATTGTGCTCAAATAAGACACCCATAGTTATTACAAGGGGGCAGTCATAAAGTTTTAATTTAACCTCAAAATAATTAAGTTTCAACTATCAACCTTGGTGCTGACATTGATTCTTCTTATTTACCCTTCAATGTAGCACATTTTTCACAATGATGGATGACTTGGCAGAGATGTTGGTTGCTGAAAGCTGCAGTTCTGCTGTTCAGCTACTGTTTCATCACAAAAATTACCACGTTGTCACTCAGGAAACGCCTACCACTGAATGGTTTCTTAATCCACAGAAAGAGTAGAAAGTCACTAAGTGCCATGCCAGGAGAATATGAATTGTGACACAAAATTTGATAGCCCAAAGAGGCAGCAATTGTGACTGTGTCTTGCACAAACTGAGCTGGGTTGTTGTGAAGCAAAAACACCCCATTGGGCAGCTTCTTGCAATGCTTCATCTCAAAAGCCTCTCATAACTTCATCAGGGGGTTTTGGTAGTATGTTCCAGTGATAGTTTTTTCCCTTATGAGCATACTCTGCTAGCACCGTACCATGGGAGACCCAAAAAACAGTCAGCCTCACCTTGCCGAATGCTAGTTGGGTCTCCACCTTTTTACGTACTGGTGAATCTACACATTTCCACTGTTGGCTTTACGCCTCTGTCTCAGGATCTTGGTGATACACCCAGCACTTGTCCATGGTAAGTAGGTGCCTAAAGAAGTCACCTGTACTGGCCTGATACAGCTGCAATGTTTCCACTGCTGCCTCAGTTCAATGGATTTTTTGAATGGGTGTGAGCAGTCACAGAACACAGCAGGTGGCAACATTTTCAAGCCAGCCACTGTGGCCGAGCGGTTCTAGGCACTTCAGTCTGGAACCACACGGCTGCTATGGTCGCAGGTTCAAATCCTGCCTTGAGCATGGATGTGTGTGATGTCCTTAGGTTAGTTAGGTTTTCATAGTTCTAAGTCTAGGGGACTGATGACCTCAGATGTTAAGTCCCGTAGTGCTTAGAGTCATTTGAACCATTTTTTGCAACCTTTGATGTGTTCAAAATGTTGTGAAAGATGTTGGAAACTGGTCCACTTTTTCCACTGTCAACTCAATAGTTGCCTTGTTCCTATACACTTCCGCCAACTCAGGGTGGATTGTTGCATTGTTGTTGCCCTTGAAATGCTGAACACAAATTACTGTATGACACTCTGCTTTATCAATGGGCTGTGCCATATTCTTTTGGTTCTTCTAGTGGTGTGAGAGAGTACTGTGGCATGGGGATTTCAGTGTGCGAAGTACACAGTATAAAGTCTGCAGACATATAACTGCAAACAAACAGAAAATTAATTCTTTTTTTGATGTGATGATAAAAGTCTATGACTACCCCTCATATTCACAAAACAATATGAATATTTCCTTCTTAACATAATGTATTATGGGCATTCAGTAGTAATCCAACACATTTTATTTTCTGAAAGGAGGTTGGTTTCATTCAGGATTCCAATACACCATATTATTCCCCTCTCTTTTTACAAAACCCTATCTTTCAACATAATCTCATTCAGAGCATCCGCCTTATGCCACCTTAGAGAGAGAGCCTTTATGCTCCCATGATACCACTCCATTGGTCAACGTCTTGTTCCATCAATAACCTCTATATTGTTCACATACTGCTTCCCATGGAGTGCATCCTTCATTGGGCCAAACAGATGGAAGTCAGAAGGTGTGAGATCTGGGCTGTAGGCTGGATAAGGAAGAAAAGTGCAGGGACTTTTTGTGAGCTCCTCTCTGGTGTGTAGACTTGTGTGAGACCTTGTGTTGTCATGGACAAGGAGAAGTTGGTTTGCATTCTTGTGGCAACAAACACACTGAAGTTGTTTCTTCAGTTCCTATTGGTAGCACAATACACTTCAGAGTTATCATTAGTCCCTGAGGAAGGACATCAAATAGAATAACCCCTTCAGAGTCCCAGAAGACTATCACCATGACTTCACCAGCTGATGGTGTGGCTTTGAACTTTTTCTTTGAAGGAGAGGTAGTGTGGCACCACTCAGTGGATTACCTTTTTGTTTCTGGTTCGGAGTGATGAGTACATATTTCTTTGCCTGTAATGATGTGAACCCAGTGGGCTGTGCAACCTCGTTGCGATGATGACACATGCCTCGTTCAACAACTCACCATGCTTTTGTTCACTTCCAGGTCTGGATAGACATTCTACAAGTCATATGAATATCTGTGATGCTCTGGTTTTCTGCCAAAAGAAACTCAATGACAGCTCTCTGCTGTGAATGCAATCCATTACAGATGCCATTTTGAAGGCTACAGTGCTGCTACCTGTCAGAATTGTAGGGGCAGAAGAGGGGATATTCCACAATGTCCCACAATAAATTCCACATTTTTTCAACCAAAACTGGCCAAGAAAATAATGGTGGCAACACTTATTTAATCCCCCTTGTAAAATGTAATACAAAAATTAAGAATCAACAAACCAGGCTGCTAATATTGTAGGGCACTCCTGCTGTAGTATATGCTCAGCTACAAAGCTCCCTTGCTGTACAGCTTGAGATGCAGATGTCAGCATACTACCTTCAGAACTTACATTTTTAAACAATAGGTGTATGTGGATAAATATGGAGGTATTAAATGCTTATCTCCCTTACAAAATCATCTCGTCCAAACTGGAATGTCATTCTAGGTGTGTGTGTGTGTGTGTGTGTGTGTGTGTGTGTGTGTGTGAGAGAGAGAGAGAGAGAGAGAGAGAGAGAGAGAGAGAGAGAGAGAGCAGCTCAAGATGGTGAAGTGATAAACATATCATGGTAAAATCTATTTTGCATCTAAAAATAGATGCAATACTCTTTCTACAAACTACTGTGTTTTCCAATGGAGGCTGTGCTACAGAACAAAAATAGGACTGTCAAGCAGAAGCTTGTAATGAATATAGATCCCACTAGCTAACATTTGCTGAAAACAGTGTCAATCATAACCAATCTCCAGTGCACTCATTAGCAAAAGAACAGGAATGATTCGCTGAACAAAGCAGGATACTCTTCTCAGTTGGTCTCTTCAGAACTATTTATGATGGATCAAATCAGGTCTTCTTTTGCAACAAATCTCAACTGATCTGAGTGCACACCAAGATGATGTCACTTGTGACATCACCCTATCTTCTTGCAAGGACATGGCATAAAATTAAAGATTTATCCCATTTCATCAATAACCTTCCTTAAAGAATGCCTATGGTCACTGTAGTTAAAGGCCTTTGAGAAGCATACTCCATAGTGTTATCTGAAATACGCCTAGCTGCATACTGCTGCATTTCAGCCTTTCAACCCAATGAACTACTTACACATTAAATTGGTTTGTCAGCATTGAGGCATGTCTTACAATTTGGCATCTTGGAATTTGCCTTACCACAGTAATATCATTTTCCAGCTATGTAACATCATGTACTTGATGGTGCAGGTTCAGGTATGTGTTTTTAGATAGTGTTCTTATACTGGTCTTCAACAAGATATAACAGACATTGATGTGACATAGTTTTCTATAGAATAAAAGTAATTTCTTCAGTAACTGGTAGTATCTGTGGAAGTGTGATATAAGTTCTTGGCCCTTTGTTTTAAATAAGTCCATAATTTATGGTGATCAATGAACTCTCTCATCCAGCCGTGAAATTCTGTCTTGTTTTAGAAGAGTTATGACTAAGTGTAATGCAAATGTTTTGCACTTTCATCACTTATTTAAAAAAAATACTTCCTCACAAAGAGAAATTGTGCTGCTCACAGGCAGAGGGTTTCCATACTCTTAGCTGCACCTAATATTTCATATGGGGGATCCAGATAACAAGCTGCTCATGTTATACACTACTGTATTTGCAAATAATGTTCAGTTAACATCAGTGTAACATCACAAAAATTCAAAGCATAGTGTTAAATGAATTAAGCAAAAAGATTACAGCAGTATCTCATATTATCCTGGTCCTGAACATGTTTCACAGTGCTGACCTTATTACTTGATCCCTTAAGAATTATGATGTGGTTTTCTTATGATTCTTCAATGTACTTGTAAAAAGCAAGAGACAACAAATATTTGGATCCTAACCATATATCCACACACATGTACTAGATCCCTGTCCAATTTGTCTTGAAGTCCTAATGTTTTATCTTTCATAGCATGTTTTACTTGCCCTGGGATCGCCAACATTTGCCCCACATATATATGTTCTTTTAAAATTAAGTCCATTGTTACCTGTCTCTCTTCTCACATGCTGTATTTATCCTCTTGTTTTATATTTTCATTTATTTTTGTGCGCTTTTAGCTTTTGTTTGTTACTTTATTTCTTCTCTCAATATTTTGTAGCATAGAGCAGAGTGAAACGGTTTTATGCTTTTCAGTTGGTTAAATCTGGTATTTCATTAAATTTTCTCTTTATTCTTTACTTTTTCGCATTTCTTCTCTTTCTTCCACTTTTCCTTCTCTCTGTTTCCCCTGTTATGTCACATTAACCCCTTTCCTAACTCCTGTCACTTGTGCTCTGCAGCTGTTATACCTTGTTAGCCATCTTTCCCATACTACATTCACTCCATCTTTCTGTATTCCATTTTATGAGGAAATTTTAATTTTAATACCTGCACTTAGTCTTCAAAACTTTATTTTCCTTAGACTTCACTTTCATCCATCATTGAGCAGTCCCTTTCACTTTCCTGGTCTTGGATCATAACTTTCCATGCACCCTGTCCTTGCTCCCATCTTTCTTATGTAATACCCTGCCAACAGCAACGTGACGACTGGATACAGATCAACTGCCCACTTTTAACAAGGATCAAGACAGGAATTTGGATGGTTCTCTAACCAAGGTCATGACCATCATTTGCCCGCAGAAATAAATCAGCACAGGAAACATGACTGAGGATATTTTTACCTGGATTTAAAGGTGAGTCTTCTGAAATGCATAATCATTGTTCCAATCTTGTATTTTCTCAGATTTCTGCAGTTGCAGGTATAATAAGTCACTAACTGATGACAGTGAAGATTTAAATTAGTGTCTTCCTGCCACTTCTCATACAAAGCAGCTTACATTTTTTAGAAATTTACCTTGACTCTCACTTCCTTGCATACGCTGCTAAGCACAAAATAATTTTTTTCATGTTTTATGTGTCCAATGTTATTTTATAATATTTCATGAAGTACAGTTCTTCATCACTGAACATAATGCTCTGTATCATAACATGGATGACACATTGCTTTATCAAAACAAATTGTTATCAGTATATGAGTAACACACATCCATCTGCTTCATTTTGCCCACTCCATTGTTTTGCATACCAGCAGTGGGAAGCACTATGTCTTGCATGCTGTGGCACTACAAAAATAGCAATGCACTGAATGACTGTTCAAAATAAAAGTAAAAAACTATTGTAAGAGGAAATATCTGCATACTTGGTAGTGCAGAAACAAAAACACTGGAGTAGGACTGACAGGCACAACTAAATAACAACTAGTTTTCAAATTGCTGAATACACCCAATAATCAGCTGTTGATAATTATAAGCCAATCATGAGTCATCATCATTTCCTTGGGCCTTTGTCCCACTTCAATGCGTGTCAGCCTTGTTATTATGGATTTGGCAGTGTTAGTTTCAGAGGGTGGCTGGATGCCCACCCTTCCTGCCTCCCCACCCCACCCCGCCCCAGGACAGAATTAGTGTACCCCAGCTGTCTGCATATAGTGAAAGCCATGAAATAGTGCGAATGAATGTTTGCAAATGTCTGCGAGTTATGTAACTGAGGTGGGACATGGGCACCAGCCCAGTAGTCATCTAGTGGGACATGGAAAACCGCCAAAAAACCACATCCAGACTGGCCGGAATACCAGCCCTCTTTGTTAGTCTGCTGGGTGGATTCGATCCGGGGCTAGTGCACCTACCTGAGTCCAGGATGCAGCACATTAGCGTTCTCGGCTAACCTGGTGGGTCAATAAGCCAATCATGAGTTTTTACAAAAAATATATAACGGAAGTCCAAATGGAATGAATGGCAAATTAATTTAGAGAATGTGATGAAAAAATGGAGGGAGGAGTGTGAAATGTTATTGGAAAAAAACAAATACAGAAACAGGAAGAAAGAGATGAAAGAGAAAAAAATCACTAGTGCATTAATGGTGGAATTCTAAAAAACATACATTTTCTTTTAGGCTACTGTTACTTCCCTGCCTTTTTTAACACCTTGATTTTATTCTGATCAAGGGCTTGGGACATTTCTGTTTCCCTTCAGCATTTGTAGAGCCTATGCTTTAACTTTTATTTTCCAGTTTCTTATCTTTCACCTGATGAATTTTTTGAAAAATCTGGAAGCTACAGATATCACAGTGTTGTCTAAATTTGTATTTCTCAATCTTCCTCAAAATACTCCATTTTCTGAGGCTCATAAGCAGAAACACCCGACCTGTTGCAGTTGTCATTAATTCTCTGAATTTCATGTCTCTGAGAATGCATGAAGGAGGCAAGGCACAGAAATGATTTAAATTCATTATCTACTTGTTCTTAATGCTTTTTGCTCATTCTGTGACACAGTATCTAAGGTAGAAAGAACTGGGGATATGAATCCTCACAGATTAGCATGACAATTTGCACTGCTGCTATATTTTTTAGTCATTTTTACTGATCACAATCTACTTATTGTTGCATTTATCAAGTAACTATTTTTACACAAGCTAGTATGGAACTTCATCGTAAAATTTATGTGGAGGAGAAGCAGACTGCACATTGTATCTGTAGACAACTAACTTAAAGAAAAACCCAAAATACTGAATACTGCGGTGTAAGTATGGGTTAAAAATAAATTAGCCTTTTTAGTTGCTTGCTCACTGTAGATGGGATGATTTCAAACTTCTGCAGTTACATGAGGAGGTATGCCTGGAAGGCTGCACTGACCCTGGAAGGCCTCACATTTTTCCTGTCAACACAGCATAAAAAATTTTGTCATTAATGAGAAGGTTAATGCTGTTGAAATTTGTCGCCATTTACTACTAAAATTTGGGAAAAGATCCTTCCATGGCCCTATATGAATTATTGGTGTAAGGAGGTCAAGAAATGATGAAAGAGTGTTGAAAACTCTGCCTGTCTGTACCATCCCCATGCCAGCTCAAGACAGAATATTAAGCCTATATGTGGACTTGTTGAAGGTAATGAGCAGTGTGTTTGAAAGTCTTTTGGAACCTTGACATCAGTTGTGCAAATTTTCAGTCAATCATTTGGAATGAGTTACATTATCCGAATGTGTCAACTTGTTGGCTTCTGGAGCTGAAACAAGAACAGAAAACTGTGCGCATTGTAGTTTCTCACACTCTTTTCACAAAGTAAAAGGAAAAAAAAAGATGCTGTTTCTTTGGAAAAAACTGTCACATGGTATGTGACTTTACTCAATAATTAGACCGATAAATTTAAAAAAAGCCAGTACGGAATGACAAGGGAGCCCTTGTGAAAGTTAAAATGAAGTTTTCTACTGGTAAGATCATGGCCATGACATTCTGGAACAGCAAAGGCATTCTGCTGGTTGTTTTTGTGCAGGAACATAGGATCATTAATGCTGCTCACTACTGCCATCTTTTCTGTGCAGTTCAAGCTGCCTACTGCTCAAAAAAGTGCTACACCCAGATCAAAAGTGTGTTCCTCTTCCATGACAATGGCAGATCTCACAGCACATGGCAAACCAGCAACCAATGGTCAACATGGCTTGGACTGCTCTTGAAGATCAAGCCTGCAGCCCAGCCTTGTTGCTCTCAGATTGCCGTATGTCTGGGCCACTCATAGAAGCTATTACTGGAGAAGGATTACAATCAATAGTCTTAAGTCATGTTCTCATAGTTAATTTGAACATATAGTTAAAAATCCATTGACCAATAGCAAAAGTGTGTCAATAAGATCAGTTTTATGATATGAATATAATAAAGGGAAACATTCCACGTGGGAAAAATATATCTAAAAACAAAGATGATGTAACTTACCAAACAAAAGCGTTGGCATGTTGATAGACACACAAAAAAACACAAACATACACACAAAATTCAAGCTTTCGCAACCAATGGTTGCTTCATCAGGAAAGAGGGAAGGAGAGGGAAAGACGAAAGGATGTGGGTTTTAAGGGAGAGGGTAAGGAGTCATTCCAATCCCGGGAGCAGAAAGACTTACCTTAGGGGGAAAAAAGGACAGGTATACACTCGCACACACTCACATGCCTATCAACATGCCAGCACTTTTGTTTGGTAAGTTACATCATCTTTGTTTTAAGATCAGTTTTATGTAGAAATACAAAACAGAACATTTGAATTAATTCTGCATCATAGATCTTTTTTGGTAATAACACAACCCCTTCCTTTGCTTGCGTTTATCACTAATCTCTTGCCCAGTGCAAAGTCTCAAGTGACTGGAAAAAGGTGAATCTGGGACTTCAGCAGTTTTCTGAGTGGAAACCTGTGAACCAAAGACAAAGACCAACAGGCAGATTCCATATTCCTAGACTTCTTGAAAGCATTTGACATGGTGTCCAACTGCTCACAATTAATGAATGAATGAGCATAAGGAATAAGTTCCCAGATATGTGAGTGGCTCAAACACTCCTTATGTAATAGAACCCAGTATGTTGTCCTTGACAGCAAGTGTTCATCAGAGACAAGGATATCATCAGGAGTGCCCCAGGGAAGTTTGAGAGGACCACTCTTATTGTCTACATACATAAATGATGTGATAGAAGGTTGAGTAGCCATTTGAGATTGTTTGCTGATGACATTGTGGTGTACTGCAAGGTATTGTCATAGAGTGACTGCAAGAAGATACAAGATGACTTCACAAAATTCCTAGTTGGTGTGATGAATGGCAGCTTGCTCTAAATGTAGAAAAATAATAGTTAATACAGAAAAGTAGGTAAAACAATCCCATAAGGTTTGAATATAGCATTAGTAGTGCTGCCTGACAAAATTATGCCGATTAAATATCTGGGCATAATGTTTCAGTGTGATATGAAATGGAATGAGCATGTAAGGATGATAGTAGGGAAGGCGAATAGTCAACTTCAGTTTATTGGGAGAATTTTAGAAAAGTGTGCTTCATCTGTAAAGGAGATCATGTATGGAACATTAGTGCAACCCATCCTTGAGTACTGCTTGAGTGTTTGGGATCCCTGCCAAGTCAGATTAAAGGAAGACATTGAAGCAGTTCAGAGGAGTCTACTACATTGGTTACCAGTAGATTCTCAACAGGAGAGTATTACAGAGATTCTTCATAAACTCAAATGCGAATCCTTGGAGGGAAACACTATTGAGAAAATTTAGATAACCATAATTTAAAGATGATTGCAAAATGCTTCTACTGCCACCAGTGTACATTTTGCATAAAGTCTGTGAAGATAAGAGAAATTAGGGCTCATATGGAGGGAAATGGACAATCATTTTTTCCCTCCCTCTATTTGTGAGTGGAACATGAAAGGAAATGACTAACAGTGGTACAACGCACCTTCCACAAAACACCATATCGTAGCTTGCAGAGTATATAAGTAGATGTAGATGTAGAAACTGTGTGGTAGCATTTAGTAGGAGATTCAATGGAATCTGAACAGTGAAATTTTAAATAATATCAGGGAAAAGGAGCAAATATGATTTTTTAAGTAGGGGGTTGCCTGTTATGTGTAGGGATAGAGCGGAATGCGATGAAAATAAGTGATGAAATTAAGTTTTTATTTAATGTAGCAATTAGGAATATCTGTTAACTCTTATTAAATCAGTTTCTTTTGGTGAACATCTCATATGAATTAACAACATTAATGACAGTGTCAAAGATTAAATACCTGATCTCCAGTTTTTTTTATTATAGGATAGTAAGTTACATCCTGGTAATATAAATTTTACAAGTGGATTCTTGCAAAGAGGAAAACAGCAGCCAGCCACTTCTTTGCAAGAATCTGTATTTTGTACATAGCCACAGTTTAAAAATGTTAGTTTTTGATGGAATACACTAACTAACTTCATATGAACAGGCCTCAGGAGGGGCTGCATTACTGACTGACCACATGTCATCCTCAGCTGATAGGTGTCACTGAATATGTATATGGAATGGCATGTGGTTAGCAGACTGCTCTCCCAGCTGTTGTCAGTTTTTGTGACCAGAGCTACTACTTCTCAATAAAGCAGCTCCTCAACTGACCTCAAAAGGGTGGAGGGCACCCCACTTGGCAACAGCACTCGGCAGACTTCGACAGTGACCCATCTGTGTCCAAGCCAAGCCCAACAGTGCTTAACTTTGGTGATCTGATGGGAACCAGTGTTAACACTGTAGAAAGGCCATTGGTTTTTGATGAACTAGCAATAATATAAATTTTGTTATAATCTGATGGACTCAGTGAAATAAGAAAAACCTAATGCAACATTAAATTAATTCAGTGACCAGTCATAGATACACCACCATAAATATTAAATGAAATCTATTTTGAAGCATTAAAAAAATGCATGGGGGCAGTATCATAAATATTCACAATTCAGGAAGGAATTGAGTCCTGCAAAAACATAACAAACAGGATGACCACTTGTAAATGTCTCGTGACAATAATTTTAATAAATCTACTTTTTCTCCAAGGCTATTGTGTACACACATACAGATATTATTACCACAATAAAAAAAAGTTAAAAATATAATTTGGCTGTAAATATAGAAATATTGACCAAAAAGTATAGCCCTACACACAACAGCAGACAAATCGCACCTGGAAACAAACAGGAATATTATATTTGTTATGTATAATTAGTTTCTACAAGGAAGAAGATATAATGAGAAAGGAAACAAGAGGCAAACATATTTTGAATAAAAATTCTTTCTTCTTCTTTGTTCTTTGTTTATTATACTAACATAGCACATTTCAAGCAATGATTATCACAGTCAAATGTTATAGTTTTGATGTAAAGGATGCTGTGCATATTTGTACCATATTCGCTGTAATTCAAAGGAAGATTTAAGATCAAATAAATATGTTATTTTAAAATATTGTTACTTTCAGAACTAAACTTACAGCTCATTGAAATCTTATTCATGTTGGAAGCACTCAGGACACATATTTTGTGCAAATAAGTGAAAGTGCACAGTTCAGTTAAATCAGTCACCAGTCATAAATACACTAACATAAATATTAAATGAGATCTATTTTGAAGCATTAAAGAAAATGCATGGGGGCAGTATCATAAATATTCATACTTCAGGAAGGAATTGAGTCCCACACAAACATAACATATGAGCTTAAATGTTAATACATGCTTATATAATGCGAGCATAATCTAGAATTGATCATAAGGAAATATACACGATGTCTCTCCTGTGGATTGTTACACACATATCCTCTGGTGTTTCAGCAGATATTTGCAGTTTAGTTTTTGCAGTTTGTACCTGGTGTCAGCCCAAACAAATACTGCTCATCATATCTTTCACGTGACACTCAGTGTCAATGGAAACCGTCTGCTTGTTTCCCGTTATGAGAAAAATGATTTTGATAGCAGAATTTTACGTACCAATTTGATTGAGCGGTCTCAAATTAGTCCAGTGCAATTTTTTCCCATTGATCTGTATTAACAGGGACAGTATAACATGAAAAATAACCAGTACTCCAGCAATTACAGTACCACTCATGCCCATATCCAACTATTATTGCCAAGCACAGCATTGTTCAGTTGCTGTTGGAGTACCAATTATTCTTCACATTTTACTGTTTCTGGTAATATATATTGATAAAACAAATAACCCTAGACTAATTTGGGACTGGTCAATTAAATGGGCACATATAATTCCACTTTAAAAATTATTTTGTTTATAATGGGAAACAAACTGATGTATCCTGTCAGCACTGGGTGTCATATGCAAGACTTGATGAGCAGCATCTGTTTAGCTGACACATTGCAAAAACAAAATTGCAAATATCTACCAAACCACCAGATAAAATCCATCTGTTGCCTCTTACATAGAGAACTGTGTGTGCACAAAATGAGCTAAAGTAATTTCTTGGGAAGGCAGGTGCCTTATATGCCATAACTGGAAATATATTATGCAACAGTAAATAGTATATTTTAAGACCCAACCATTAAAAGACCCCCCAATGGCAAACACAATCAGATGAGCCTACTGCAGCACATGAAAATCTTGAAAACTGGGATGTAGACAAACTCATAAAACACAGCATAACTCATAAAATGAAGAGTGAAGCAATGAATGAAAATTTGCAACCAGGCTGGAATTTGAAACTGCGTCCTCTGCTCACTAGGCAGCTGCCCTAACCACTACATTGCCTTAGCACCCACCTTAGCATGCATACCTCCTGAATCCAAATTCACATTTACTCCTCAGCCCACTTCTGGGCCTTAAACTAAAACAGCATTGCAGAGAGTCTCCAAATGTATTGGAATAGCACCTCAGCATCGAATGAAATGGGTGATCCTGCCTGAAATCCAGGTTTAGGTACTTTAATCATACAAAACTATAGGGCTCCAGAGACATTTTCATGTCTCAAACATCTACAATATCAATCTGCATATAGAGGATGGTCCATTGATCGGGACCGGGCCAAATATCTCACGAAATAAATGTCAAACGAAAAAACTACAAAGAACGAAACTTGTCTAGCTTGAAGGGGAAAACCAGATGGCGCTAGGGTTGGCCCGCTAGATGGCACTGCCATAGGTCAAACGGATATCAACTGCATTTTTTAAAATAGGAACCCCTATTTTTTATTACATATTCGTGTAGTACGTAAAGAAATATGAATGTTTTAGTTGGACCACTTTTTTCACTTTGTGATAGATGCCACTGTAATAGTCACAAACATATGGCTCACAATTTTAGGTGAACAGTTGGTAACAGGTAGGTTTTTTAAATTAAAATACAGAATGTAGGTACGTTTGTACATTTTATTTCAGTTGTTCCACTGTGATACATGTACCTTTGTAAACGTATCATTTCTGAGAATGCATGCTGTTACAGTGTGATTACCTGTAAATAACACATTAATGCAATAAATGCACAAAATGATGTCCGTCAACCTCAATGCATTTGGCAATATGTGTAATGGCATTCCTCTCAACAGCAAGTAGTTTGCCTTGCGTAATGTTCGCATATGCATTGACAATCCACTGACGCATGTTGTCAGGCATTGTCGGTGGATCAGGATAGCAAATATCCTTCAACTTTCCCCACAGAAAGAAGTCTGGGGACGTCAGATCCGGTGAATGTGCAGGCCATGGTATGGTGCTTCGACGACCAATCCACCTGTCATAAAATATGCTATTCAATACCGCTTCAACTATATGCGAGCTATGTGCTGGACATCCATCATGTTGGAAGTACATCGCCATTCTGTCATGCAGTGAAACATCAGTAGGACATTATGTAGGAAATCAGCATACATTGCACCATTTAGATTGCCATCGATAAAATGGGGACAAATTATCCTTCCTCCCATAATGCCGCAACATACATTAACCCACCAAGGTCGCTGATGTACCACTTGTCACAGCCATCATAGATTTTCCATTGCCCAATAGTGCATATTATGCTGGTTTACGTTACCACTGTTGGTGAATGACACTTCATCGCTAAATAGAATGCGTGCAAAAAACCTGTCATCATCCCGTAATTTCTCGTGCTCAGTGGCAGAACTATACACGACATTCAAAGTCTTCACAATGCAATTCCTGGTGCATAGAAATATGGTACGGGTGCAATCGATGTTGATGTTGCATTCTCAACTCCGACGTTTTTGAGAGTCCTGATTCTCGCACAATTTGTCTGCTACTGATATGCAGATTACCCACAACAGCAGCTAAAACACCTACTTGGGCATCATAATTTGTTGCAGGTTGTGGTTGAAGTTTCGCATGTGGCTGAACACTTCCTGTTTCCTTAAGTAACATAACTATCCAGCGAACGGTCCGGACCCTTGGATGATGTCGTCCAGGATACTGAACGGCATACATAGTACATGCCCATTGGGCATTTTGATCACAATAGCCATACATCAACATGATATTGACCTTTTCCACAATTAGTAAACTGTCCATTTTAACATGGGTAAAGTATCACGAAGCAAATACCGTCCGCACTGGTGGAGTGTTACGTGATACCACGTGCTTATACGTTTGTGACTATTACAGCACCATCTATCAAAACAAAAAAAGTGGTCTAACTAAAACGTTCATATTTCTTTACATACTACATGAATATGTAATAAAAAATGGGGGTTCCTATTTAAAAAAACGCAGTTAATATCCATTTGTCCTATGGCAGTGACATCTAGCGGGCCAACCATAGTGCCATCTGGTTTCCCCCTTCAAGCTAGATGAGTTTCGTTCTTTGTAGTTTTTTAATTTTATGCTTATTTTGTGAGATATTTGTCCTGGTCACTATGAATGGATCACCCTGTATACATCATAGATGTTTGAGACTTGAAATGTCTCTGGAACCATACAGTTTCATTTGATAAAGGCACCTGTGCCTGGGTTGCAGGCAGGATCCCCTGTTTCAATTGATGCTGAAGCGCTACTCCAATACAGTTGGAGAGCCTCTGCAATGCTGTTCAAGTTTAGGGGGAATGTGATATGGTAGTCTGTACAGTTGAGCAAATCTGCTGTTTCAGGTTACGTAGTGGTTAGCACATCTACCTAGTATGCAGGAGACCCAGGTTTGAATTCTAGCATTGGTACAAATTTTCAGTCATTGCTTCAGTTGGCATATGTACATCATAGATGTTTGAGATTTGAAAAGGTCTCTGATACATTTTAGTTTCATTTAAATAGAGTGTTGCTGTGTCTGTCTTCAGGATGCATTGCACACAAAAGTTATTCTCTCAGTTATCAAGGTGGCTTCACAGCTACCAATTGACAGAACTGAATTAAAGTTACCATATTTATTACAAGTAATGAAATTCTTATGAATATTATCAACATAAAACACTTAAGTCCACTAACGATTCTTTACATACAAAGTGCTAAACAAAGTATTTTACTCATGCCGAAATCTAAGTTGTTTCAAGATATGCTGGCTTGCATGGCATCACCCAGGAAGGTGCTTGTACATAGTTTACCTTTAACTCAAAGACAACTCGCTTTTGCCTTGCAGCCCCCTCAATACCCAATTAGTGGAAGTATATCGTCACACACTATTTCACTGCATGTGACTGGTGTAGAGCAATGCAGCGACATTGGCTCCTTCTGTGAGCCTGACTGGAACTACATTGTGGCTGTACTGTTTATTTCTGCTGAGCAGGCAACCCTGCAGACGTGACTATACTGCAAGAGGTCACAGTCACCTTCCCCCTCCTAGGGGAGAAGTGGTGGAGTCATCTCAGTGTGCTAGAGATAACCCCTGGAAGTTATGTCGAGGAGGATGAGTCACCTTGGAGTCAACAACATTGACCTTCATTGAGATGGTTTTGAAATCTTCAGCAAAGAACCTGTCCCTGGAGATGCGGTCCTGAGATATGGGAGTCTGGCTGTGGGCCAGTTGGAGGTATTGTAAAAAAAAAAAAGAACATGACAGCATTTACATTGTTTGAGACAAGATTTCAAGGCTGATTTTAGTGCTTCTTGGCTTGGGCCACCTGTTCTGTTTAAGTGCCAGATGTGTTGTTTGAATTTCAAACATGGAGCAACACAACAGCTTGGTAATATGTGTCAGTATCCACAGTCACCCTGATGAGGTATCAAGGCAAATGCCAGGTCATGCAGCTTGAATTTGTGCATACGCAAGACACTTGGTAAGTTGCTATGGGGTCAAACAGTTTGACAATAGACAGGAGGGACCTTTGTGGCTGGCCATGTAGCTTCTCCACTGGACATTTATCATTTTGAGGTGTGTCACAGTTAAAGTATCATCTCTGTTATACTCATTAAACGACTTGACCATTTATGTCACAAAAGTCCTCATGAATCTCTCTGCCAGACCGTTGTATGCTGGGTGAAATGGTGCTGACAAAATGTGTGTAATACAATTTCCTTCACAATATGTCTCAAACTCCAGAGAGGTGAATTGGGTACTGTTTTCAGTAACCAGTGTGGAAGGTAAGCCTTCTATAGCAAACTCTTCATAGTGCCTAAAATATCTTTGAAGACAGACAGACTACATCTTGGAGATGTACTGAAATCTGCTGAAAGAATCCACTACAAGGAGCAACTGAGCTCCCAAAAACAGTCCAGCAAAACCAAAGTGAAGCACTGTCCAAGGGTGAATGGGCTGTGGCCATGGGAAATAATTCTCATTGTCAGATAGAACTGCTTGATGGTGTTGACAGTTTGTGCAGATTGTGAGAATGAGCTCAATATTATTGCCAATTCCCTTCCAAGAAAAGTCTTCACTGGCTATCCATTTTATGAAGACAACACCCCAATGACCTCAGTATACTAAATTCAACCCTTTTTATTGCAGAGTCCTAGGAAAGGTGACTAGTTTTTCCATTCTCATCATCCTAGAGGAGAACCCCCTTACAAACAGTGATTCCATGCTTTCTATTCAATATGCCATGTTCTCAAGGTTACAGAGTATTATCTTATTGACTGGTCACTGTATTTTGATGTATAAGGCCCCTGGGCATAAGAGTGGCAAGGGAATTGGCACTAATAATGAAATGTTGCAAGCAGATTTAGGGTACTACATCAAACAGTCTGTCCTATACAGCTGGCTGGTGTGAAAGTACAATTGGGTTTTTTATGCTAAGTGGTGTTATGCTATCTCATCTCATATTAAATTTGAAGAGGAACACAGCCCAACATTGAAGATGCCACACAGTTCCTTGTGTAATGCTACTACCAGCATTAAAGATGGAGGCAAAGGCTTGTGGTCCATAAACATAAGAAGTCTTTGCCCGTACATATAATCAAGTAACTTTTCGAGAGTGGAAACAATGGTCAGTGCCTCTTTTTTTTATTTGGCTATAGTTTTTCTTTGCAGTGCCTGAAGTGTTTTAGAAGCAAAAGCTGTCAGTCGTTCTGGTGCACTGACTTTGTGTGAAGGATCAGCAGCCATGATGACTAAGTTCTCTGAATTGTAATGAATTAAACAGTGGGTTTGGTGAGTGCCAACCTAAGCCTGTGAAATGTGTATTGACATTCAGTAGACCAGTTTCCAAACTGGTGACAGAGTGGTTTTAAACAGCTGCAGCATGCGAAATCAATTTCCTATAATATTTGAGTTGACCCATAACAGACTTCAGCTGCTTCATATCGGTGGGAAGCAGTAACCTTTGTACAGCCTCAGTATGTTTAAGTATGTGTAGTGTCGGCAGACTTGCCAACACTATGCACACTAATTGAAAAAGGCGGCCAAGATGCACGCGCTAACTCACGAAGGATGGAGTGAGGTCTGAAACAGGATACGTAATGAATGCTATAAAGAAAAGTACGTAGCTCCTGGAATACTTAACTTTTAATCCATCCTTTGTATACATCGTTCTTGATGAGACATCTGGAGATTGTGGCATTACAAGTGAGACTCTTTAGATACAAGCTATCTAAGGCTAATGGCGCCTTGCTAGGTGGCGCTCGGTCTGCGATCACTGCCAGTGGCGACACGCGGGTCCGACATGTACTAATGGACCGCGGCCGATTTAAAGCTACCACCTAGCAAGTGTGGTGTCTGGCGGTGACACCACAGTATGGGTGCTCCCTACTCAGTGCTGAATGTGTGTCCCAGGTACTTTATGTGCCTAATGAAGAAAACACACTTTTCTCTGGTGCACTTTAAATTAGCATGTACTAGAGCTTGAAAGATTATGCAAAAAAACTTGCTCCCTTTCTAGCTTCCCTTTTGAGCAACGAAAGGTACATAACTACTGGAAAAAACTACAGGTCATTCCCATTTTTAAGAAAGTTTGTAGGACAGATCCACACAATCGCAGACCTATATCGTTGATGTCAATCTGTTGCAGAATTACGGAACATGTTTTATGCTCAAGAATTATGACGTTTTTGGAAAATGAACAGCTCCTCTATAAAAATCGATATGGATTCCACAAAGAGAGATCCTGCAAAACTCAGCTTGCTCTGTTCCTCCATGAAATCCACAGTGCAGTGGACAATGGCACTCAGGCTGATGCCATTTTCCTTGACTTTGGTAAGGCATTTGACACCATCCCACATTGCTGTTTAATGAAAAAATACAAACTTAGAGAGTATCAGAGCAGACGTGCGACTGGATTCAAGACTTTCTTGAAGATAGAACTCAACACATCGCTCTTAACAGCAGTGTGGGATCCTTACCAGGTAGGATTGACAGAAGACATCGAAAAAGTGCGAAGAAGGGCAACTCATTTCATGTTATTGTACAATAGGGGTGAGAGTGTCAGTAATGTGATACACAAGTTGTGGTGGCAGTCACTGAAACAAAGGTGGTTTTCTTTGTGGTGAGATCTATTTATGAAATTTGAATCACCAACTTTCTCTTCTGAATGCGAAAATATTTTGTTGACCCCCACCTACATACGGAGAAATGATCATCAGAATAAAATAAGAGAAATCAGAGATTGATCAGGACGATTAGGTGTTCCTTTTTCCCATGTGCCATTTGAGAGTGGAATGGTAGAGTAGTAGTATGAAAATGGTTCGATGAACCCTCTGCCAGGCACTTAAGTGTGAATTGCAGAGTAACCATGTAACCATGTAGATGTAGAACTAAATCGACAGAGGTAAAGGTAATGTCTGCAGTACCACAAGGAATTGTGATAGGACCATTGCTGTTCACAATATATATAAATGATCTAGTAGAAAGCGTCAGATGCTCTTTAAGGCTAATCGCAGATGATGCAGTTGTTTATACCAAAGTAGCAATGCGAGTAGGTAGTAAGAATTTGCAGAACAACCTGCAGAGAAGTGATGAATGTTGCAGACTCTGGCAGTTGAACCTGAACGTAAATAAATGTAACATATTGAGCATACATAGGACAAAAATCCACTACTGTACAGATACACTATTGATGACAAACTGCTAGAGTCAGCGTCTGCCGTAAAATATCTAGGCGTAACTATCCAGAGCAACCTTAAGTGGAATGACCGTATAAAACAGATAGTGGGAAAAGCAGACACAAGACTCAGATTCATTGGAAGATTCTTAAGGAAATGTAACTCATCCATGAAGGAAGTGGCTTATAAGGCACTTGTTCACCCGATTCTTGAGTATTGTTCATCTATCTGGGACTCCTATCAGGTAGGACTGATAGAGGAGATAGAGAAGATCCAACAAAGAGTGGCGCATTTCATCACAGGATCGTTTAGCTGATGAGAGAGCATTACAGAGATGCTAAACAAATTCCACTGGCAGACGTTACAAGAGAGGCATTGTGCATCATGGAGAGATTTACTATTGAAATTTTGGGACAGCACTTTTCAGGAGGAGTCAGACAACATATTACTTACCTCCACATACATCTTGCATATTGACCATGAGGCGAAAATTTGAGAAATTAGAGCCAATACAGATGCTTACCGACAATCATTCTTCCCACGCACTATTCACGAGTGGAACAGGATTAGAGGGATCAGAAAGTGGCACTGAAAGTACCCTCCACCACACACCATTAGATGGCTTTCAGAGTATGATCTAGATGTAGAAACAATGATTTCAAATTTCTTGAAAGCTCAATAGCGTTTGTCCTCCATGACAAAGATATCATCAAGATAGTTGTTGGTGTCCAGAATGGCACTAGTTAATTGTTCAAGATATCATTGGAAAGTGGCCAGAGTGCTAAAGATTCCAAATGACAACATCCTACATTGAAAAACATTTTGTTGTTCGTTGATGGATAATTGAAAATAAGCTTTGGTTAGATCAGTTTTGGCAAAAATTGTATCTCCACCCAACCTAGCCCTAATATTTTCCACTTGGTGGCCAGATATGTATCCATAATCATTTGTGTATTAATTGTGGCTTTAAAGTCACTGCAGATTCACAGAGATTCATATGCTTTTTTTATAAAGCACTATTGGTGCAGCCCATGGGCTACTAGTGATTGGTTTCATTACATATTCTTCCTTTAATCATTGCAGTTCCAAATTAAGTTTATCTTCCAAAGCAAAAGGCACGTTACACACTTTGCAAAGCTTGGTTACCTGTTTAAGCTTTTGGAGGATATGTGCTTCATAATCCTTGACACTTAAAATTTTGCCATCAAATATTGTTGTATATTTGCTTAATTAATCCATAACGTGAGTGTGGAGTACCATAGCCTATACCTAACAGGCACAGTCGTATAACGCAAGGCCCAATTTAGAGAACAGATCCAGACTTAGAAAATTATTATCTTCATGCAATTTGACCACAGTGAATCTTGCTGAGACTGTAATAGCTTACACTGTTGTTACTGTAAATGGCCATAACTGCAGCAAGCCTAACTGCCAGCACATTTGCAAATTTAAAAGTGTGGAAGATGAACCCAAATCACTTTGGATTAGAATGGGAGTTCTATTGATTGCCACTTACAGAATTAAAGATTTAATGGTACATGGCAAGACTGCAGTGCAGTTTTGTGAAATAAGCAAGCCAAGTCCTGTGCACTGTCTAGACCTGCACCATTAAGGGTACATTTACACGCAACCTCACAGCTGGCAGCTCACTGCTTGCTGCTGGCACTTCACATCTCACTTCTCAGCAAGAGCCTTGTTGCACTTACGCTGTAGCCTAGCTGCTGGCACATCAAAGCTTGCACAGGCCTATTACTTCTTGCTGGGAACCTTTACCTTGCAGCTGTTCACAGCGGTAGTTGAGTGGATTATTTGCAGTGTATAAAGCAAAAATTATGTTCTACATGTTGTCTAATAACAACAATAATGGTTATTGACAAGGAGAAAGAAGAGGAGGTACATATGCACACTTTGAATGTAAAGTGTCCACACTGCAGATATTTTCACCAGTTCAAATAAAAGCTCAAACACCATAAGAGCACTTTCTCAGACAATTATGAATGTCATAATAACTTCTCCAGTTTATTTCAGATATTACCAATCCAGAGTAGTATAAGATATGAAGAACTGACACAAAACTGTTAATGTAATTTCAGTTGGAGAGTGATTCGTAGACCTGCTCACTTTGAGGTAATATTTCTTCAGTTGTTATCCATGTCTACGTACATTGGATTTGCCACTTGTAGAATTTAATGGTGATATTCTAACCAAAAAATAAAATAAAATAAAATGATAAATTAGGCGAAATAGGATGCAGTTATGATGATCTAAATGCCCCTGGTACCAGGTAGCTTTGTGTCCAAAAATGGCTTAAATAAGTACCTGTTCAAAATCATCACTTGTAGCTCTCACATCGTTACTGACTGAGTATGGTGGTGTCTTGGTAGGATACAGTCCAAAAGAAGATTGTTTACAAAACACTCACAGCCTATCCTAGAATATAGCACAAATTTGTGGGCTCCTTACCAAATAAGACTATCACAGACATTGAAAGTATACGAAGGACAGTACCAGTGGTCACATGTTGGTTTGATTGTGAGAGAGCATCATGGGAATGAAGAAAAGCTTGAGCTGAAAGATGCTTGAAGTTAAATGCAAACTATTTATGGAAAGTTTATGTACAATATTTCAAGTACCACTGTTAAGTAAGGAATCTAGGAAGATACTACACCTCCCTGTGTATCAATCTTGCGATTGTCCCAAGGATAAAATTACTCTAATTAAAATGTGCACAATTATATTTAAGAAGACACTTTTCCCTTGCTCTGTACCTTAATGTGGGTCTGGTCACGTTAATGTGACCACTGCCTATGTTTGACATCAGTCTGCAATACAGATGGCAGGTGGCAGCACTAGCAGTGGAGGGTATATACAGTGTGCTGGTGCAGCATGGAAAACACTAGAGTCATTGTCATAATGCATAAATGGAGCAATTTATCTGACATCCAAAAGGGCATCATTATTGGCTTTCAGGTCAAGGGTGGGAACATTGCCAAAACAGCTAAGTTTGGAAACAGCTTGTGTGCTGTCATGGTTAAAGTGTACTGTACATGGTATAATGGTGCTATCCAAACCTGACACTGAGGCAACTATGTTGCACCAGGGGCCATAGATAACAGGGCTGAATGATGGCTGTGGAGATCTGTATGGATGAATAGATGTGCAACTGTTGAGCAACCTACTGTCCAGAGGAAATACGGGGCTACCAACAGTGTCTCCTCAACAGCTGTTCAGCGAACATTGCAGCTTATGGGTGTCCACACCAGGTGCCTGGTCCATGCACCCATTCTGACTACTGTTCATTGGTGATGAAGACAAGAATTTACATAACAACAGCACAACTGGTTGTCCACTAAGTGGTGATGGATAAACTTTTCACATGAATTACGTTTTATGGTCCATCGGACAGACAGTGTGTGCAGCTCTGCAACAATTGTCAGAAGGGTCCATGCTGGAGGAGTGTGTGTTTTGTTCTGGGGAATATTTTGTGGCATTCCTTGAGTATCTCATCATTCTGGAAGGCACAATAGATTAACAAAAATATGCATCTATCGTTGGGAACTATGTCCAGCCCTACATGCGGATTTTTTTTCCCTCGTCTGCCAGCAGGACAATACAATGTGAAACACAGCTCACATTGTACATGTGTGATCCAAAGAGCACTAGGATGAGCTTACTGTACTCCACTGGCCAACAAATTCCCTGAGTTAAACGGTTGTTATGCAGGCTTTTGACAGGTGGGCACATTAATGTGTCTGGACTGTGTATATGGTACAACGGAAAGTACCTTTTGCCATGCACTTCCCAGTAATTTGCAGGGCAACGATATAGGTGAAAATGTAGAAGAGCAGACATATGCTGTGTGAGAAACTGAGCAACAAAGAACATTCAACATGGAATGTCTTGAAGTAGCCATCACAGCTCAAGTTTCGGAACATGTAGCAAAGATCTACATGTAGAATTACATGTAGCCTTCTTATAAAAGGTATTACACTTGACCTTGCAGTAATAGTAATTCTGAAGCTTGTAACTAATGAAATACTTGGGAAACGAGCATATCTTAGTGTCAACTTGCTTTCCTGGTATGCCCTGCGAATGAATGATAGTCCGACCTACTTTATTTACTGGGCCAGCATGAGCAATCTCACATTTGATGTTATTCATTAGCCTGACAGATGGCTGGGGTATACTGTAATGCTGTGGATATGATCATTTGCTCAAAAGCATGTATGAGGTAAACATTTGTCTAACCAGGAGTTGTTCAACTTCAACAAACATCATTACAGGAATGCACTAAAATCATGTCCCATATTGTCCAATTAGCATGTGTTTCCTTACATTTATACTTGAGATACTGAAATTTGCAGTCGTGTTGATTCTGCAACTGAACACTACATTGCAGTGGCTTTTATGGCTTTTCATAACAGAACTGAAAAATTTATGGCTTGCAATAGCCATATGAATCTGCTAGTTATAATAATCTGGTAACTTCTCTTTTAGCTGAATGTGTGTCAGTTAGTTAGGTTCATGTTCCATGGATCATTTTACATGAAACATTGTAATAATGTGCAGTGAGTCATTTTACATTCACATCACAAATTAATTTGTAAATATGGCTACAAACTGACATTCCTAAGTTCTATTTTTTTTTTTTTTTTTTAAAATGTAGATTTGAGTTAGGAATTTCTATCCATCACCTTTCACACCTTACAATAATAGAAATTCTTCTATGGAGTAGAAGGAATTGTTAAGAAGAATTGTTTTAGTTCATTTCCAAATTTTGCTTTGCTGTCTGTCAGACATTTATCACCAGGTATGCGACCAAAAATTTTAGTTGTAGCATTGTGCACCTACTTTTGTGCTGAAGACAACTTTAATGTGGATTAATAATGCTATTTTTCTTTCTGGTATTGTAATTATGTACATCAGTGTTCCTTTTGATCTATAGTGGATTATTTACAACAAACTTCATGAGGGAATAAAAGTATTGTGAAGCAACAGTCAGAATGCCCAACTTCTTAAACAGAGGTTTATAAGATGGTTGTGGGTGAGGACTATATGTTATTCTTACTGCACATTTTTGAGTAATGAAGGCTTAATGATGAGTTACCACAGAACATTATTCCATATGGCGTTATTGAATGAAAATATGCAAAATATCTCTTCCAAAGATTTGCAATGATTCTAAATGTAAAAGTGGCTGAACTAAATTGTTCCAAAATGTGTTTTTTCTAGTTCAAATTCTCATTGATATTGACACCTAAGAATTTTCAAGTTTCACCCTATTTATTACTTCCTTGCCCTGTGTCACACTTATCTTTAGTGTAGTATCCCTAGATGTACAGAAATAAATATGTTGTGTGTGTGTGTGTGTGTGTTTTTTTTTTTTTTTTTTAAAATTGAGAGTGAAACCATCCATAGAAATCAGTCAATGATACATTTAATAATATGTTGACCATTTCTTCTGTTTCTATATGTATTTTACAATTCTTGTGTCCTCTGAAAAAAGAACTAATTCTGCTTGTTATGTATTAGACTGCGAATCATTTACATGTGTGAGAAACAATAGTGGATCTAAGCTAGAACCTTGGGAAAGCCCATATGTGATTTCTCCCAAGTCAGAATCACACCCCTAGGCCATATTGATTCAATTATGAAGTACAACTTTCTGCATCCTATTGGTTAGATATGATATTATTTATTTAGGCCATATTGGTTCAATTATGAAGTACAACTTTCTGCATCCTATTGGTTAGATATGACATTATTTATTGGTTGGCTAGACCATCAGTCCCATAAAACTGCAATTTATCTAGGAGAATACTGTGATTCACATGGTCAAATGCATCAGATGGGTTGCAGAAAATACCAGCTGGTGCTATTATATTATTTAATGCTTGTAAACTTTTGTGAGTGAACATGTAGTTGGCATTCTCAGCAGAGCATCTCTTTTGAAACCCAAACTGTGATTTGCTGAGAATATTATTATTGCTAAGATGAGATAATATTCTAGAATACAGGAGGTCTGTTCAAAAAATTCAAGAACTTCGTCTACAAAATTTTTCTGTGCTTGCCTTTTACTTATAAGTGCATAGTCTCCTTCAAAATACTCTCCTTCACAATTGATACACCACTCCCAATGCTGTTTACACTTCTGGAAGTAGTCTTGGTACAGATCTTGCTAGATTGCATGATGCACCATCTGCAGATTTTCTTTTATCACGTCTGTCATTGCAAATCTTCGTCCTTTCACTGGGGTTTACAACTTTGGAAGTAAAAAAATGTCCGCAGGGGCCATCTCATTCATTTGTACAATCCAAAAGCTCTTCACAGATTGTGAGGCGAAAGTCTTTCTGGTCTTAACTCATGAGTTGTGGGACAAACTGGGCACTAACACAACTCATTCCAACATGCCGTGTCAGGATTTCATGACATGATCCAACTAAAATGTTACATTCATCTGCAATCTCTCAGACAGTCAGTCTTTGATTGGCATGCAGAATTTCATTGAAGTTCCTGACATGCACATCATCGGTAGATGCCAAAGGGTGTCCTGAACAAGGGTCATCTTTAACCTTCCTTCCAGCCTTTTTAAACTGTGTGACCCATTTGTAACACCAAATAAAGCTTAAGCACTCATCACTGTAAGCTTCCTGCATCATTTAGTATATCTCTGTCAAGGTTTTCTTGAGTTTCACACAAACTTTAATGCAGATGCATTGCTCCTGTAACTCTGCCATCTTGAAATTCGCAAACTGTGCAACACAATGGCTACTCAACACTGGACTGAACAACAACAAACACACAATTAAACTTCTGGCAGTTACACATTAAACACAAGTGTGTGCAGGGATGCCAACCACATTTCACTCCAACACACCATTGACGCAAAATTATGAATGTTCCACAATTTTTTGAACAGACCTCGTACACCACCATCTCAAAAATTTTAGAAAATGATGTCTGCAGTGAAACAGCTCAGTAGTTATTAAAATCTCTTCTATCACCTTTCTTAAATAGGGGTCTGCCAATGGCAATTTTTCAGTCTCTCTGGAAAAATGGCTTGAGTTAGTGAAGTGTTACATATTTCAGATTAGTCTGGGTTCATTATATGAACAAATCTTAAGTACTCTATTGGAAACACCTTCAATATCAGATGAGTTTTTATTTTTGACAGAATGTATAATTTTCTTAATATCAGAGGGAGAAGTTGATGATGTTTCATATGATCACATTTTATGAGAGTTACTTTTTGAACATACTGCTGTGATTTTTCTCTTGAACTATTTGTCTCTATACTTTCTACTATATTTAAGAAATGATTATTAAATATATTTACTATCTGTGACTCATCATTCAGTTCAATGGAGAGGTTATCCCATTCTGTGGATGGTTGTCCTGTCTCACGTTTAACTACATTCCATATAACCTAAGGCTGTTGTTGGAATTATTGATTTATGACATTATGTGCTTGTTCCTTGATTTTTAATAGCCCTTCTTAGTAATTTTGAGTAGTTTTGCAGTGGGAAACTACTGCAAGATCTCTGCTTGTTCTTGCCAACAGAGACATTTCCCTTTTCCTTTCACAAGATACTTTAAACCCTCTAGTGTCCATGATATTTTTACAGGTCTGTTTACTGTCCTTTCTGATTAATGCCGAAAACTATTTCCAAATACTGATATGAAATTATCAAGGAATATATTAACTTTTATGATAGCATTTGGCTCCTTATAAATTTTATCCCAGGTCATCTCTTGTAAAGTGTTGTTAAAACATTAGTTCTGGAGTTGTTGGTAATTCTAATTAATTTACTCTGAAGCATATTGATACTGTAAGGCACAATGTTAATTATGCTAAATAATGTGCATGATGATCAGAGAGAGCATTTGTTATTGGGTGAAGAGTTAAATTCTTGCTTTGAGCTTCACCAAAGAAAACATTACCGATTAGGGTCCTAGAGTCTTCATCCATCCATGTCAGAAAGTTAATGTGATCAAATTGTAGGATTCAAATAAAGTTTCCAGATAATTTTTCCTGACAGATTCCTTTAGAAAATCTGCACTGAAGTCACAACTGCTTGTTGCTGTCTGAGAGATAACATAGTAACAATATTAGAGAAGGAATGTTGCTACCCTCCATATAGCAGAGATGCTGAGTTGTGATAGGCACAACAAAAATATTCACACAATTATAGCTTTCAGCCATTAAGTCCTTTGTCAGCAACAGACAGACACAGACACACACACACACACACACACACACACACACACACACACACACACACACACACACCCCTTGCACACATGTCTGCAGTCTCAGACAACTGAAACCACACTGCTAGCACCAGCACCAGTGCATGATGGGAGTGGCGACTAGGTGGGGGTAAGGAGGAGACTTGGGCAGGGAGGGGGAGGGATAGTATGGTGGGGGTGGCAGACACTGAAGTGCTGCAGTTTAGACAGAGGGAAGGGGAGAAGGTGGGGGTAAGAAATGAAAGGAGAGAAATAAAAAGAAATTAAAAAACTGGATGTGGTGGTGAAATGACAGCTCTGTAGTGCTGGAACGGGAACAGGGAGGGGGCTGGATGGGTGAGGACAGTAACTAATGAAGGTTGAGGCCAGAAGGGTTATGGGAACATAGGATGTATTACAGGGAAAGTTCCCACTTGCGTAATCCAGAAAAGCTGGTGTTCGTGGGAAGGATCCATATGGCACAGACTGTGAACCAGTCACTGAGATGAGGGATATCATGTTTGGCAGTGTGTTCAGCAACATGGTGGTCCACATGTTTTTTGGCCACAGTTTGTCGGTGGCCATTCATGTGGACAGACAGCTTGTTGGTTGCCATGCCTACACAGAGTACAGAACAGTGGTTGCAGCTTAGCTTGTAAATTACATGACTGGTTTCACAGATAGCCCTGCCTTTGATGGGATAGGTGATGTTAGTGACCAGACTGTAGTAGGTGGTGGTAGGAGGATGTATGGGACAGGTCATGTGTCTAGGTCTATTACGGGAGTATGAGCCATGAGGTAAGGGATTGGGAGCAGGGCTTGTGTAAGGAAAGTAGAAGTGTGTTCCCATGGTGGAAAAATGATTACATATTTAAATCATTAGCTACCAGATTTAGTGATTACTTAATTCCACTTGCAGCAAACACTGCATCTATTAACAAATAAAATAAACAATTTGGGAGTAAGGGTAACAACTACCTGAATAGCTGAAGCATCAAGTCTTTCACAGGTATATAAATAAGACAAAGAACTTTGCTAATGGGCTGAATACACTTTGCTAGAACTGCAGTTCTGAGGTGATGGGAATGTTGAGTATCATGGATGAAAGGAGAAAGGAGGTGGGGAATAGTGGAGAGGGCTGGGGAGGAATGACTGATGGCTCAGATGGAGGCAGCAGCTTCACAGGATATGAATGTGTGTGTGAGAGAGGCAACAGGTGCATGGGATAAGAATGCTACGCAGGCACTAGCACCTGTAAGTTTGTGCAGCGCACAATGAGAATGATGTGAAGAAGTAGACTAGGAGGGGTTGATAACTCAAAGGGAAAGGAGGCTGCCAGGATGAAGATGTGGGTGCTGAATGAGTGACTTTTGGATCCTGAGGCAGGGAGGCGGTGGGTCACAAGGTTAACAGATTGTGGAAGAAGAAGGATGTGTTGAAAGGACAAAGCCCATCTGCTTATATCAGAGAAGCTGGTGTTGAGGTAAAGGATTAAGATGGCATGGGCTGCGACACAGCCACTGAAAGAAAACATGTGCTAAGAACCATTTTTTCCTCTGGATTCTCAACTCTGATCTTGGCCACATTTCAATGGTGAGCATTCATTCAGATGGACAGTTGGTTGGCAGTCATGCCATAGCCACATCTACATCTACATGAATACTCTGCAAATCACACTTCCCTCATAATAATTCTCTGTTATTCTACTATCAGGCATTGCAGAAAAAAATGGACACCTATATGTTTCTGTGTGAGCTCTGATTTTCCTTATTTATGATGATGATTGCTTCTCCCTATGTAGGATGGCATCAACAAAAACTTTTTGCATTCAGAGTAGAAAGTTGGCGACAGAAATTTCATGAAAAGATTTCACCACAACAAGAAATGCCTTTTTTTTAAATGATGTCCATCCCAAATCCTGTATACAATCCATGACACTCTCTTTCTTCCCAATTTATCACTAGTGCAAAACATTCTGTCAGAGTAGAAAGTTGGCGACAGAAATTTCATGAAAAGATTTCACTACAACAAGAAATGCCTTTTTTTTAAATGATGTCCATCCCAAATCCTGTATACAATCCATGACACTCTCTTTCTTCCCAATTTATCACTAGTGCAAAACATTCTGCTCTTCTTTGAACTTTCTCGAAGTACTCTGTTAACCCAACCTGGCAAGGATTCCACACCTCACAGCAGTACTCCAAAAGAGGATGGGCTAGCACAGTGTAGGCATTCTCTTCATTAGATCTTTTGCTTCTTTTACGTGTTCTGCCAATAAAACACAACCTTTGGGTCACCTGCCCCACAACATTTTCTGTGTCTACTTTCCAATTTAAGTTGTTCGTAATTGTAATTACTGTGTATGTAGTGAATTTATGGCATTTAGATTTGATTGATTTATCATGTTTCCTTTAGCACTCATGTGGATGAGCTCACACGTTTCATTATTTAGGCTCAGTTGCCAGTTTTCACACTGTACAGATGTCTTTTCTAAATCATTTTGCAATTTGTTTTGATCTTCTGATGACTTTAATTGGCAGTAAATGACATCATCATCTGCAAACAAGCTAAGACTGCTGCCCAGATTGTCTACTAAATCGTTTATGTAGATAAGGAAAAGCAGAGGACCTATAAAACTAGCTCATGGAATGCTAGAAATCACTTCCGTTTTACTCAATAACTTCCTGTCAATTACTATGAACTGTGACCTCTCTGACTGGAAATCACAAATTCAATCACATAACTGAGATGGTATTCCATAAGCACGCAATTTTATTACAAGCCACTCGTGATGTAGTGAAATCTAGAAACATGGAATGAATTCAGAATCTTGTGTTGATAGCACTCAACACTTTGCTGGTTGTGTTTCACAAGAACAATGCTTGCCAAATCTGGGTTGACTGCATGTCAAGAGACCATTCTCTTAGAACACACTATATGTTCCACAATCCTGCTGCATTTTGATGTTAATGACATGAGCCTGTAATTTAGTGAATTACTCCTATTGCCTTTCATGAATATTAGTGTGACCCGTGCAATTTCCCACTCTTTGGATATGGATCTTTGATCAAGCGAGCAGTTGTATTTTATTGATAAGCATGAAGCTATTGTGTCAACATACTCTGAAAGGAACCTAATTGGAAAACAATCTGGACCAGAAGACTTGCTTTTATTACATGATTTAAGTTGCTTCACTACTCTGAGGATATCACTTCTAAGTTACTCATGTTGGCAGCTGTTCTTGATTCAGATTCTGGAATATTTACTCTTCTTCGGTGATGAAATTTGGGAAGGCTGTGTTTAGTAACTCTGATTTAGAAGCACTGTCAATTGATAGTGTTTCAGTTGCTGTCACACAGAGAAGGCATTGATTGTGTCTTGTCCCTAGCATATTTTACATACAGCCAGGATCTCTTTGGATTTTCTGCCAGATTTTGAGACAAAGTTTCATTGTGGAAACTGTTATAAGCGTCTTGCCTGCACTAAATTTTGAGCTTCTGTAAAAGACCACCAGCCTTTGGGATTTTGTGTTCATTTATGTTTGGTGTGCTTTTTTTCTGCAACAGTTTTCTGACCTGATTTGTGTATCAGCTCCATCATTTGTTAATATTTTTGATTTAAAACTCTCAATTGCTGTCGATACCATGTCTTTAAATTCAACGCACATCTGGTCTACACTTATATTGTTAATTTGGAAGGAGTTTAGATTGTCTTTAAGAAAGGCATCAAGAGAATTTTATCTACTTTTTTGAATAGGTATTTTCATTTATTTTTGGAGGATTTGGGAGTTATGGTGTTCAGTTTCACTACAACCACCCTGTGTTCACTAATCCCTGTATCCACTTTGATGCTCATTATTAGATCAGGATTATTTGTTGCCAAGAGGTCAAGTGTGTTTTCACAACAGTCTACTATTTGAGTGAGCTCATGAACTAACTGCTCAAAATAATTTTTGGAGAATGCATTTCAGATGATGTTTTATGTGTACCTTGTAACGGAACATAATAAAGGCTTTACTTTACCGAAGTATGTGATGCCCTCCGAATTCAACCAGTTTAACGAGTATTTATGATTATAGAAAAGTTATTGTGTATGTTAACAATGATTGCACAACATGTCTCCATAAACAGTCAACCCATTAAATTATACTAAATAACTGACCCACACAAAAGTTAATATCACTTGATCACTGATACAGCAGATGTCATCATGTAAAAATACTAAGTTTATCTTAAATAGTTAATATGAAGTACAAAAAATAGTGGCCAACTTAGGTATTTTGGATCTCCTTAAATAAAAATCACCCAGTGAAACCTATTTGTTCACTAGGAGTGTTTTCACTCAGTATTCACGTAATCAATCCTATTTTAGACGAAAACCAATGTAATTCTTAATAATTCATGTTACTTACTTATTTATGCAAATTAGAGAAGTCAATTGACAAACTTCTAAAACACGGCCTTTTTGTAACAAAGAATTATTCTGTCAAGTCAACAAATCTGTCTGTCATTTTAATAACATGTTAAATTATGTCACTCGATGCAAATTAATAACTTTTCTGCACAAATTATGATAACAGATGTACATGTGACTTATAAACTATATCTCTTTTTAGTAGTTCTTTGAGAATGTTATAAATACAAGCAGCAAGAAGGGTCGGGGGGGCAGTCGGAATATCACTTTGGTGAAGTGTGTTTCTGTGTTATTGTTTGGGATGGAAAAACAATGCAAAGAACATGTAAAGCAAGTACTACTTTGTGTTGTGTTATGGTCTTTGGTGGACAGTGGAATTAAGATGGCCACCAAAGTAATAAATATTTGATGTTTACATATGTGTTGGTTTCGTTTGTTCTTTATCATCAAAAGCACATAAAAAACATGGTACCTCATATTTTTAACCCTAGACAACCAGATTTAGAGCCAGCATCAGCATCGAGACACAGCAGCGATCCAGCAAGCAGCAGCGATTACTACAATGCATTTTAATGGCACCAACCTAACATCAAGTGCTAACAAGCTCCGTAAATGGGAGTGAAATAGTGTGATTACAGCAATTAGCAATATCAACGACTTAGGCGGCCCATTTACAACCTCCAGATTTAAACATGTATTTTTGCCAACATCTCAGGTTAAATTGAAGTCACTACCAGCTATAATTGTACGAGTTAGGTACTTGTTTGAAATTAGACTGAAGTTTTCTTTGAATCTTTCAGTAATTGTATCATCTGAGTTGGGAGACTGGTAAAAGGATCCAATTATTATTTTATTCTGGTTGCCAAGAATGACCCCTACCCACACTAGCTCGCAGGAACTGTCTACTTCAATTTCACTATAAGATAAAGTACTTCTAATAGCACCAAACACGTCAAAGCCAGCTGTATTTAGCCTATTCTTTCTGAAAACCATGAGGCGCTTAGCAAAAGTTTCAGCTGGCCTTATCTCCAACTTTAGCCAGCTTTCAGTGTCTATAATTATTTGACTGAGCCTCTGATTCATTCCCTCCAATTGGCTCTGTACCAGAGGTGTGCAATCAGTCCTGTCGACTATGCTGCAAATGGTGGGCTTTGCTTTCATTTCGCAAGAAAGACTGGCAATCTTTACCACTCCTGAAAGCTCCTCAAAACAAGAGAGAATCTCTTCCGGTTCAAAGTGACACACATCATTGGTACAAAAGTGAGCCACCAACTGCAGTTAGCTGCACCATGTGCTCTTCGTGGTAACCAGAAGGCCCCTTCCATGTCTGGAATGACTCCACCTGGTATGCATATGGATTGCACACTGGCTTTCTTCCCCTGCTTGGCAGCCATGTCCCTAAGGAGCCCCATAACATACCTAACACAAAAAATGCTAAGCTGGTGTATGACATGACTTCTTTCACAGTCCTCCTGGCCACAGTCTCCACTAGCCCCTGGCCCACGACCACTTCCACTCTGCCTCAGGATCCTAACTTCAATTATCGTCTATTATCCTCCACCCACAATGTCTTCCCCCACCCCCTCCCCCCCTCTCCCCTTCCTTTTTTTCTGTTACTGCCTCCAAATCCACTCCTCCATGTCATCATCGCCATGCACTGCACAAACTCACTGGTACCAGTGTCCCTGCTGCATTTTTATCCCAAGCACTTGCTGCCTCACTGCTTAATACGATACAACCCCTAATGAGGGTAAAAATTGTTACATTATTAAAAAGTTATAATTTTTTGGCTGTGACTGTGTTTCTAGCAAAATACTAACATTTTGTGCTAATATGTTAGGACCACATTATCTCTGTCTTTTTGAACAAACAACAAAGCACAGCAAAGTTGCTAGGGAGTAGACTATGCCGTAGAAGTTTGATGACAGAAAAAAACACTTTCCATGTATAAAAATGGAAGTAAGAAAATCACATCCATTTACAGAGCAGTTTCACTTCTGGCATTCATTTAAAAAATATCTGAGGAAGAAATGTATAGTAGAATACTGGCCCACATTTTTATAGCATAGTTTATGGACTGCCCCTAAGTTTGGCTTCTGTGAAGTATTATTTACAGATAAAGCAACTTATTATCTCAGAAATTAAGTACTGGCAGCGATAAGCAGCCAACACTACCCTCTTGGTACCTTCTTGGACAATGTCAAGGCAGCCTATTTGATGGTGTGAATCACAAAATTGCACTGGATAAACTTATGTTTGTTATGACAAAGCCATGCTAGTGATGTGCAAACAAGTGCCTTGATCATAACGAACATGACTAAACTGGACCACAGCAAATAATTTGTCTTAATCTCACAAAGACTCACATCACATCACACCCTGGTGGCTACAAACAGAAATTGATGGTATTACATGAACAGAAATGCAACTGGAAAAATTCCCTGTGATCCAGCTTGGTAAATGAGTCAATATTTTGAACAACTAAACAACAAAACCAGTTTGTCTTGTTTTGTGCTGCTTCTGTTACTGTACGATATTCTCTTTGGAGAAAATTTAGTTGTATATATATATATGTGTGAAGTGAGTCTTAAGCATATTCTGCAAAGCATACACTTTGTGGCAAAGATCTTATCAACTATCTTGCAATTCTAAGAGTTAATTTCAATGTAGGCACTGCCTCCTTCTCTAGTAATCAGTTTGCTGTTCTGTAATCTAGCTTCAAGGACTTCAAATGCTTCCAAAACTGGTTAAGCCTACTCATTGAAAAGAAAATTAAAAGCCCACAAATTAAGCAATCCCTTTACCAAATTATCTAGATTTAAGGATTAATGATTTCTCTTAGCTGCAAGACAGGTAAGAATAGTGACAGTAAAGAGGACTGTGTCATAATGAATGTAGGCAGTTGGTGTGCTGTTATAAATAGCAGGGCAGTACCATAGATATTAAGCTACCAGTAGGAGATATATATATACAGAGTGTACATAAAGTCCGGAAACACTTTCAATTATTTATTGCATAAGAACTAAGTATTGTACAGATGTCACACATATTGCATTTTGAGGAGAAACTCTGAAAGTTTTTTTTACAACCATTCGATATGAGTGACCCGGCAGACATCAATACGGTAATTGAATTCTTGCCATACCTGTTCCAGCAAGGCATCATTGACTGTGGCAGTCGCTTCCCGTATTCTCTTCCAGACCTCTGTTACATCACATGGTAGAGGCGGTACATACACCATATCTTTAATGTGTCCCCACAGAAACAGCTGCCCCTTCTGTAGCATGGCCAATCCATTGATGTGGCAGCTCTGTGTTCAGCTACCCATGAACTTCACGATGAAAATGAGTTGGAACCCCATCCTGCTGAAAGATGAACAGAGAATCTGACTGCATTTGAGGCATCAGCCATTGCTGCAACATGTCCAAGTAGGAATATCCAGTGACAGTGCTCTCGGTGAAGTGCTCTCGCACCTGAACTCACCATGTATGCGACTAGCGCTGACTATTGACAAATTACCAAACTGCGCTGTGGCAGCATACATGAAAAAATAACTTTCAGGGTTTCTCTTCAAAAAGATATCAATGCTAGCTGTACAATGTTTGGTTCTTGTGCAATAAATAATTGAAAGTGTTCCTGGACTTTATGTACACCCTGTATGTATATATTTTTTTCTATATCTGAGCAATAAGCCAAGGCTAGGTAGCAAAAATTTGTCAGTATAAAAATTGTTGCTAGTTAATCAGAAGTGTCTTCCAAATTATTTTTCTTAATACTTTTGTAGTCTTTTTTTCAGACATTCACCATTGTCCAAAATAACTTTAGGCACTACGTCATATTTTTTCTTATTTATTTGTCCTAATAATTCGGTTCATACTAGATTAGTTTGTTACTGACACACAAAAGTTATTTTTACATGTATCACATAGGTTCTTGTGAGCATCTGAGTGTGTGATCTTTTACATTATGTGAAATTCAGTTTGCCTTTTCTGCTCTGTATGGTAGATAAGAAAAACCTGTAAGAAACATTGACTACTGAGATGTTTTGATTCTTCATATTTGTTTAAATGCTACACTTGTGTGTGTGTGTGTGTGTGTGTGTGTGTGTGTGTGTGTGTGTCAAGGACCAAAAATGGCGTAATCACAGGGAGAGAGGTCCGGATTGTATGAAGGGTGGCCAAGAACCCCCCCATTTGAATTTCTGTAGGAGTGCTGCAACTGTGTTGGCCATTTGAGGCTTTGCATTGTCATGGAGCAGAATGACCCCACGGGTGAGATTGCCTGGTCGCTTGGAGAAGGGTGGTAAAGGTTTGTGAGTAATGCTGGGCATTCAGTGTTGTCCTGTGCTGCAGGAATTGAATCAGAAGGGGGTCATCTTGGTCAAAGAAGAACATCAGCATAACCTTTCCTCCACTCATGTGGATGGCATTGGCTTTTTTTGGTGGTGGTGACCCTGGATGCTTCCACTGGAGACTGTCATTTTGATTCTGGTTCGAAGTGATGACACCATGACTCATCTCCAGCCACCACTTATGCCGGGAATGCATTCCCTTCCCAAGCGTAGTGCTGCAGATGAGCAAGACAGTGGGCCATTTGACATGCTTCAGGTGTGGTTAAAGACTGTGGGGCACCCACTGGGCACACACAGTCATTCCTTCATGATGGTGTGAACACTTCTGATGCTCATTCTGACCATGGCAGCTATGGCTTTCACTGTCACTCGGCAGTCCTGGGTAATGAGTGCATCCACCAGCTGGACAATGTCATTGATAATGCAGTGTGGTGCTCCAGACCATGCATAATCGGCTAACGACACCCATCTTTCCCTGAAACGCTTGTGCCACACCTTGACCCTTACAAGGGACATGCAGTGTTCACTGTACGTTTGTGACATTTGTAGGGGAATGTCCATTCCTCCTACTCCTTCTGCTGTCAGAAAACAAACAACACCTCTTTGCTTTCCTATTGATGCCTCCATGTCACTATTTGCAATGCGACTGGCAGGGTTTCACAATTGATGCATGCTGCTGCTAGCTCTGTATTAGTCATGTGTCATGCACACATGCCCTCTAGCAACATACTGTGAACTTCCACACTCCGGTCGGAACCACACCTCGTTACACACGCCACGGTATTATCCTCCTGTCACCAGTTTGGGCATTCCAGACTCTGGCTCATTTCTTTTTGAACGCCCTTTATACATAGCAAAAGTGCACTAGACAGCCACACAGAGTGGCCACACAGTTTGAGGCGCCATGTCACGGATAGAGCGGACCCTCCCGCCAGAGGTTCGAGTACTCCCTTGGGCATGGGTATTTGTGTTGTTCTTAGCATAAGTTAGTTTAAGTAGTGTGTAAGTCTAGGGACCGATGACCTCAGCAGTTTGATCCCTTAGGAATTCACACACATTTGAACAGGCTTTTGTTTCACTAAACAGGTATAAATTTGTCATTTTATCACTGTATTTGTAAATCACAGAGCTAGAGATACCACATGATTTTTACACTTTGTCTCGCTGAATTTACTCCTTATTTGAAACTGTTGTTGCTTTGAAGCTATTTATTTTCCCCATGGACATATCAAGCTATGCAATGTGCTAGTTACTGTTGATTGTTTTGTAGTGTTGGTCGTTGTTTTTGCTCTGCAGACTTCGAGGCTGTAACTCCAGTTCCAATTTGAAAGATGCAGGTCAAAGAAGCTGACATTTTTTTCCACTAGACTGTCTATTGTGAACATTATTTCTCACAAACCTTTACCACCCTTCTCCAAGCGACCAGGCAATCTCACCCGTGGGGTCATTCTGCTCCATGACAATGCAAAGCCTCAAATGGCCAACACAGTTGCAGCACTCCTACAGAAATTCAAATGGGGGGGGGGGGGGGGGTTCTTGGCCACCCTTCATACAATCCGGACCTCTCTCCCTGTGATTACGCCATTCTCCATGTATTACTCTATTAACATTGATAGTTATGGGAACTACTTCCAGGTACTTTTATTCGTACATACCAGCATTGTGGTACCTGTGAACCTCTAACAATAAATTACTACTAATATGTTACGTATGCCATCTGTGATACACAAGGAGCCCATTACCATTCTGTGAGGCTGTGTTGTTACCATTGTTAAATAATGATAATGTAGAGTTAAATCAGGTGACTGTATTGATATCACAGTAATTACAGATGGTAATTATTGTGTTTTATTAAACTATTTTGAATAACAGTGATTCCTTGTACACTTAAAAATATAAACTAGGCATTGACAACAATGAGCAAATTAGATTTTCTAATTTTTTGTGGTTCCTTCATGGATTTTGCGTGTTCACATGTAAAGATGTTAAATATAATTTCATTATTCACTGAAAACTGGAATGAAGCAGAGTTTATGATCTACACTGATGAGAAAATGAAGTGTAAAAAAATTTTGTGAGTCACTTATCAGAGAATACAGCTTAGTACTTTGAAATAAACTTGTAAAACTGTCTGACTTGGCAGTGAAATTCAATTCTGAAAATGTGTTAGTCTTAGAATAACAGACAGAATAAAGAGGCTATTAACACAGTTTGCTCTCAATCAAGTAATCTTGAAATCTAGTTACAGGATTTTGAACATTTTCTTCATAATGAACAGAATTAAGAAAGGTACAATGCATACAAGATGAACAAATTGATTATTAGATACGGACGAACAGAAAGCAGAAGGAGAATGAAAAATTAAATTACTAGAGGAAAAGGATATGACATAAGAGCATGAGGCATGAATATGAAGAACAAAATGACAGAATTTTTGGGAGTAAACAAATTGGATCATAAGTGAGGAACAAAATCCAAGAGCATTATTACTACTTTCAAAATTATTTTAACTAAAACTAAGAGTGAAGTTTTCAGCTCAACTGATTAATAGTGTGTTTTTGAGTGTTCTGTCAAGTTGTTTCCATTTTATGCACAATATTTCATGGTCCCAGCCATCTCTTTCAGGTGCTGTGAGTTTTGCTCTTATAAATCCTATCAGTGTTTTAAGACTCTGGTGAATATGATCGCTGGTGAGATTTTAATAAATTGAGTGCTGGACCCCAAGCATTATTTAAATTGAAACAGTCATCCCTGTACAGTAGATTTTCTTACATCTTCGTTTCCATAGAAATGGTTGAAATGGCCCTGAGCACTATGGGACTTAACATCTGAGATCATCAGTCCTCTAGAACTTGGAACTACTTAAACCTAACTAACCTAAGGGCATCATACACATCCATGCCTGAGGCAGGATTCGAACCTGTAATCGTAGCAATCACGCAGTTCCGGACTGAAGCGCCCAGAACCGCTCGGCCACAGCGGCTGGCTCATTTCCATAGACTCCTTCATTACACTGCCATGGAAACATGGCATTTGCACTATTATACTTGTGTCGTCATATCTCATTTTGTGTTTATATTCAAGGCAGTGCTGATTTGCTTGGTTGTTTTCATCAGGTATGTCACTAGCATCTTTCATTGGTTGTTCTGATAGTCTTCTCCATGTATTACTCTATTAACATTGATAGTTATGGGAACTACTTCCAGGTACTTTTATTTGTACATACCAAGTAGCTATTCAGATAAAGCCACTGGTCTTTCCCTTACTCTATTCAGCTACTGTTTTTGTAAATTATTCAGCTACTGTTTTTGTTAATTCCTTTACACTGACCATTTGTCTAATTTTACATACAACACTGTAGCTCTGTATAGATCTCATGTTAAAACCTGTTGACAGCTTACATCCCAGAGTCAAAAATTCTGATACATTATAAGAGTGTTTAGTAAGGTACTCCTTTACTTTACTTTATTCCAGAATATTGAGAGATATCTAATTTTGTGCCTGATGTTTGCTGGGCATTAAATTTTGCACCAGAAACTAAAACTGAATTATAAACATAGATCTAGTTTATATGAAAGCTAATTTTACTTCTATTATGATGTTTGAATTTTACAATTCTTCCTAAATTCACTTTTGTTACTATCCATAAATAACATTAAGGAATAAATATATCAAAAGAAGAATAAAAAGATCCTTGAAGAGATTTCTGCAAGATGTTCATTTAACAGCCTTTGCAACATGTGACTTCCTGGGTGTTATTGTTGTAAGATGAAGTCTACAGTAAGAGCTGATTCTCATTCCAGAGTTATGCCCGGCCCTTTCATGCAATTTGATAAATTACATCACACACATTTTAAGTACGTATTGAATGCCATTCACAATGTGCCCATACATAAACAATCACTTCTACTATAATTCTCTGTAACATTCTGATTGTGAGTTTGTCAGTAAATACATAAGTTCCTTGATAGCCATGTATGATTTCATCTTTACCAATACATATTGTTTCTGGCTATTGAGTGTTTTGTGTTGGTTACTATGGGAGTTGGCACTGACACAAACAAGGAAGGAGAGAAGTTGCGAAGGTCAGTGGAAGGAATCCAAAATGGTCTGTACAAAACACTTTCAAATTAATGTGACACTTTATTTCTAAACAGAAAAGAACCATAACTTAACTCCTGTTATGAGGTGGATTGATATCCTTCCTGTGCTTCCTAATGCAAGTACTTTTATACACTATTACTACTCACAGAACGCAGGCTTAGTATCGTCTTCTTATTACACAGTACTGATGCTCTCGAAGTCTGTGACTGATATGCGCCAACCAGCGATGGGCGGTTGGTACATCTGCATTGACAGGCAGGCTGAACTCTGTCTTCCTGGAGGTGTGGTGCTGCCCGCTCTTTCCACTGGTGTGTGGGTCAGCATCTTCTTGATGCCATTCTGCACACTGTGCTGGTCAGTGTGCAGTCAATGCACAAAGTGGGTCCACACTCCAAATGGATAACTTGAAATTGAAAACCACATGTTTTTTGCTGGTACAGTATGTATTGCAGTTGTTATTCCTCCTCTCCCTTTACAGGTTGTAGAGATGACATACTAAGGTGCAATTTGGAAGTTTCATTACTGTAGAGGCCTCCTGACTCCCATAGCAAGTATAAGATATCCCTCCATTGTGACATCCTGTAGCTATCACGCCATTCCTCATACCCATACTCATACCAAAGAGTCCACCACTAAAAATTTGTGAGAACAAATGTCACATGAAGAAAAATCAAGCCTTGTTGAGTATTTTCATTCATCTCTGTCATAAGTTAATTGTTACTTGGGATCAGATAAGGCATTATATGCAGAAGAAATTGTATGAATTAGTCCCCTGCTTCTGTGTTACTGTTAGAAAAAAATCCCGTTTCCAATGGTATCTTCAAAACGAAGACTGAAGTCTCCATTAGTTGATGGAACTCAGTAAGGAGAAAGCTGTTGATGTAAAAACTTGCTCCAAATTGTGTTGTTACAAAATGAATATCAATGCCATATAAATATCTAGTCATTGTCTCCCAAAACTGACAACGTAGGTTTTAGAGTGATTTTAGAGTCCTGTCAGATGAGAAACCTCTACATAAACAACTAGGTGATTAGTTATATATATTATTAGCCAGCATTAAAGACAGGTCACTGAACACATGTGAGCTGTTATTTAAATTATATCATTTTTTAAGATGATTTTCTCTCCTTGCCATAAGTTTTCCAGTTTCATCCAGACTACTACTTCCCATTAAATTGGACAACAGTATTCAGGATTACCACTGATTTTCAGTAAAGCTTTATGCTGTACTCCTGTCATTAGTGCTCTGAAATTCTTGTTGGAATTATTAATCAGTTATGTTCCTCATTACTGCATCTTAAAACACACACATCTCTTAGTAAATAAATACAGGAAAACCTTTCTACAAAACAGAGTAACAGATGGTAAGAACACTAGATTTCAGCAGCAGAGGTTCCTTCTAATGGCAAGAGAGAGAGAGAGAGAGAGAGAGAGAGAGAGAGTTTTCTACCATTAGTTTTATCAGTCAAATCTAAATATTAAATGATACTAAGTAAATAAAACTTGTGCATGTAAACATCTCATACTCAATTGTTACAGCCTATGATAAATTTTATGTTCTTTTTCTGTTGCAGGAAACTGGGTCTTGACAGTTAACTCCATTGCCCACAAGAAGTTATCAATGTGGCTATACAAAACATTATCAAAAACAAACCCCACAATCTTGAACTCATTGGTAAATGACTCTGCTTTACAAAAATAAAGAGGCAAATTAATATGATAACATCTATGCAAAAAATATGGTATTTTATTTGAAATACTTATTCAAATAGCATCCACTGACAAAGCATGCCATCCATATGGACAGTGAAATGTGATGAGTAATGAATCTGAGCTGTATATGTGGCAAAAATGATACCGAACAGAAATGTCTCTACTAGGGAGACAAATATATAAAAGCACAAGTTCTTAAAATGAAGTTTCAGTCATTAAACAGTCTGAATTACCTCATATTGAGGTAATTTTCAGCAGCCATGTCAATTTTACCTGCATTTTTATAAATGCTTTCAGTCTGCTTAAGGTGCCTAATTTGCAAATGGAAATTAATAACTATACCACATTCTTAATTTGTATCTGTTAACGTATCTTATTGTAAACTATTTACCTGCCCACGCAAAGATAAATGCTCTTGTCATTCTGAAGATTCAGCATTTCACAAGGAAGTAAAAGTTCTTTTTTACTATTGAGTAATAAACTGAATTTCTATTATTCGGTCTCTATATAAAAGAATAATATAGCTATCTCCCTTTTTCCTTGTTTAGTTCAATTGATTGCAGTGCTCTAGAATTTCTTGTATTTATATCTCTATCCTGTAATCTCAGTAAACTACATTGGATTGTCAATAAACTGCATTATATCTTCCACTTTCCCTTATTTTCATTATCTGTGGTTCTTTCTATTATCAGTCTAGATCAGCATAATTTGAGACCTAAAATGAAATGGATTTTGGCCTAATGTTTCTCTCGTGCATGTATCATCAGCATATGAATGCTTTTGGTTTGAACTCCTGTATGTCACATCATCACTGAATGCTAAATAAAGATGTTATCTCATAAGAGAAAACAATCAGCTCTATTAGTGCCTACTCTTGAAAACAAATGCAGGATCTCGCAGTTCATCAAATCACCCAGAGCAATGATTTGTTTGTCAACTCCTTGCAGTGTTAACAAATCATATCAACCAAACCCAATTCAGTAAGACTGATTTGTGGATTAGGCAGCCTGAGACCAATAGTCCATCTCTCTTTATATCTATTTCTGCATTATTATCAAGAAAACATTACTCATTAAAATGTGACAGGAGCTGAAATTTCATCAGATGAACATAAACTTTGCCCATGAAACATATCAATGTAATTAATGTATCAGGAAAGATCAGGTAATTTTTTTGTAGGGTCATCATCATCATCATCATCGCTTTGCTTTGCATTTTACTTACATCACATAAACAATCTGCCTTATTCTGCTTACAAATGGGAACAACTTTCTGCCTTTCAATCTGAAATGAGTAATTCAAATGGCAATATAAAGTAGGTATTTAGTGGACCGTTTTAACCAGCTGATAAATGTAGCTTGCATTGCAATGTTACATCTTAAACTAAACCATTTATACAAGGCAGTTAATAACATTTATAATACAATGCTATGTGGTTATTTTTGTCTAAGATTGCAGGAGAGTAGTGCTGTTGTAGAAATGTACTAAAAATATTACTTAGACACTGAATATTAAAATATTAGGTATATTTTTAAATAAAATTATTTTCAAAGTTATACTAATTCAAAGCTAAAATAATACATTTAGAAGTATATACATTTAGTGGTTTTGCAAATTGTATGAATGACTTTGACACCAAAAGTCAATAGCTCATTGTAAAAAATTATATTATATATTAATTTTATGAGATGCTCAACTTAATATGTAGTCTTTAAAGAATATACTTAGTGTTACTACTAGTGGTAATGTGACTCTTTCTCAAGTAAGAGGAAGAAAATGGCTTCTTTGTCTGCTCTGGATATGAAGCAGCAATGATATCACGACATGTTTGGACTTCTTCACTTATGAGAAAATGTACTGAACTAAAAAAGACAACAATGTCTGAATCAGAGCATACATGGCACAGTTGTTCGCTATTTGCTGAAAGTCCTTTTGAAATTTATTTTTGTCCATTTGGATATAAACGCAATAAACAATTTGTGCCTCATCACCATGTGTACTGTGGCACCATGGTATCCAGTCTAGAAGCTGTATTTTATGTAATATATCCAGAAATTCTGTTTTTATTGTTACTATTATTATTTTATTATTAACAAGATTTCAATTCTTGCTGTACACATGGAGACAACTGGTTTATGTGAAGAACTGTCTTTTTGAGTACTCATGAGAGCACTAGTTGACCGTAAGGTTTTTTGTGAATCAATTAATAATACAATAAATTTTAAAAAATCTGTTTAACATTAATGGTTCTGTTATAATTGTTAAATGAACAAGCAATGAGCAGAACTTTCCAGATGCATTACCTATGGCTAGTATTTTTCCTGCTGCATGTACTGTATAACCTTGTTGAATACAATTGCATAAATAAAATACAGACTTTCTTTTGTCAAACATAAAAGTGCCAGAACACAATGTTCTTTTCAATATCTTATCCTTTTATTCCTTCCCTTAATTTGTTAGAATATTTTGTGTTTGAAAACGTCACCTATCTAGACAGGTGTTAGCACTGCAAACTCAAAAGCAACATTGGCACAAAAATGATTCCAGAAGTAAAAAGAAAAACTATTACAGACACACAAGCAACTCTTAAAATTTTAGTTTTGTAAAATAGAAATATGATGTACATATTTCAGGGAAGTCATGAATTTAAAAAAAAGGCCAGATTCTTGCATTTTACCTTAAACTGCTCATGGCTGTAGACAAAGTCAACAATGATATCTATTGCAGTGGTCCTTGACATGAATGCAAGGTGCACACAGAATAACTTGCCCACTCCCATGCAGGTATCACAGCAGGGGAACAGAAAATGGTAGAGGTGGCAATGGTTCCTTTGCAAACATCCACTGCCTTGTGGATTAGGTGCAGTTCAACAGCTGAAATCTATGGACAAATGCATATCTCACAGAACTTCTAAGCTACCATCTCTGACTCCTTTACTTGATCCATTTGATCAGTTGAGGTGCCTAGAAGCAAAGCCAGTAATCTCCACTTTGTAAAATTTTACAGTAGAAGCAAAAAACTGTATAGGTGTTCATAGACTAAAAGTTCATCCAGTTACTATGTGGGTATGTGGACTGACATTAGAAAAACACTTTCACATAACTTTTTTTTTTTTTCTTGAAGCAGCTGTGGTAATTGATAACAACACTTTTAATTTGGAGATTACAGTTTTTGCTTCTCTCACATGAATTTTGGACCTGAGCTGGGTTGGTAATAGAGCTCTGAAAGTGTATTTGAAGGCCTGAAATTAAAAATGGGTAACAAAGATTATTATTAAATTAACAATAAAGCCTATTCTCAAAGATTTATATTCCACTTTTCATTAGTTGAAGTTACAAAAGATCACAAGTTTTTCTACACATACAATTCTGAAGACTCCTCCATTAGTTCACATTCACATTACAATCTAGTAATAGCTACTACTGTAAATCTCTCAATAGAACCATAATTAACACAGTGCATGACAATGTAAGGTTTCACAACGTAAATGTAACAACATGGTTACAGTCTTACACTGCTGGCACAGGTCTGCAAATTGGTGACTTCACCATGTATCAGCCACGTGGGATTATCAGTTAGTCTCCTGACAACCTGTTCATCAACGTTATATAAATAAAATCCTCCTCCTGTCTGCCTCATTAGGGATGTTGGATGGATGGATGGATGTTGTCATCAATTAGCGGCTTGTAGAAATCCAGTTTTTTATTCTGATGCCAATTCTTAATTGAAGTGGTTGAATGAGTTTCTGAAGTGTCTTTGAGCAACATGGATGTCTCTTTTTGTTATATATTTAAAGCAGCCTATGCCAACCATGTAGAAACTCTCACCTCTTATGAGTAAATTGTGCTTGTGATTAATAGATATCTCGAGTATGAATCTCTTGCAGGAAGGAAACTGGAAATGCCAAGCTTACACAGTCTTCAAAAATTATCTTTTCTGCTTCAATTTTTTCTGTGCGAGGTACTGGCAGAAGTAAAGCTGTGAGTACCGGGCGTGAGTCGTGCTTCGGTGCTTCGGTAGCTCAGTTGGTAGAGCACTTGCCCGCGAAAGGCAAAGGTCCCGAGTTCGAGTCTCGGTCGGGCACACAGTTTTAATCTGCCAGGAAGTTTCATATCAGCGCACACTCCGCTGCAGAGTGAAAATCTCATTCTGGAAGTTTCAGTCTAGTAATAGCTACTACTGTAAATCTCTTAATAGAACCATAATTAACACAGTGCATGACAATGTAAGGTTTCACAACATAAATGTAACAACATGGTTACAGTCTTACACTGCTGGTACAGGTCTGCAAATTGGTGACTTCACTCCCTCAAATTCGTTCTAACCAGGCATGGCGTGATCGAGTATTAATGTCTGCAGTGGGCAGTATGTAGCAATATATGCTTTCCATATTACTGTGAGTATATGTTTCACCATCATGATGGATCTGTCCTCTTCATGGCAATTTATTATTTTACACTAAAATTTAATAAATTTATTTCATTTATGAAAACATTCAGCTACCACTTTTCTGTTATCTGATACTTGTCTCTGCCTGGTAAATGTAGTACAGCACAAATAATTTAGAAGTCTGCAAAATGTGCCTGCCAACAACCCAACAATTCACTGAGTTGTTATCTTTACTCTTAAATTATTTATATTCTGCCAGAACATCCACACCATATTTGTACAGCTTAAACTAGACTGTGTGTGTGTGTGTGTGTGTTGCTGACAAAGGCCTTAATGGGCGAAAGCTTTAATCATGTGAATCTTTTTATTGTGCCTATCACGACTCAGCATCTCCGCTATATGGTGAGTAGCAACTTTCCTTCTCTGGTATTGCTAGACAAACATTTAAATGAATACTCGACCTAAAGTACCTAATTTTTTTTCTCTTTTTATGAGGTATTTTGACTTTAACTTGTATAATGTGGATCATAATGATGCAATGCCTTTTTTAAATGACTGTGAAGTTGTGCACTGTGTATCAGCCACGTGGGATTATCAGTTAGTCTCCTGACAATCTGTTCATCAACGTTATATAAATAAAATCCTCCTCCTGCCTCCTCTTTCTTGGAATTTAGATGCCTTTGGCCATATTGAAGCTATCATTTCCACCTCCTTGTCTGCCTTCTCATCCTCTTTATTCTGTAACTCGAAATGCCAGTGGCTGCTGCATCCCCTCTAACACATTTTTAATAGTACTTTTACTTTTTCATTTGCCTCATCCAACATAAATGTAACGATATGGATTACAATCTTATGCTGCTGACAGAGGTCTGCAGATTGGGGATTTCACTGACTCATACTCACTCGAGTGCACTCTAATCAGGCATGACATGATCGAGTATGAATGTCTGGAGTGGACAGGCTACAGTCTCAGGCTAACTGGCCTGGTGCACTCACCACTCTACTGTTGGGACTACTGTAGTAGTTCTGTGTGTCCATGGCTCTGTGTGCCTGCAGGCTGGCATTGCTTCCAATATACTACCATCAAGTTAAGGGCCTACGCTCAGATCAATTTAGGTATACAGTAGACACACATTCCTGCATGGCAGCATCTAATTGCAGTGTCATTATGATCCATAAGAGGAAAAAGCTTGCTTTAAACACAATGAAAATTTGTGAAGTCAAGTTTGACAGAAAATGTAAGTAGCGACCAAGTTTTGTATGGTCAGTCTCATAATGAAAAATTACATTGCTGTCTTTTGTAATGAAATAAAACTTACACAAATAATTTTCTGCTAGCACTGCAATTACAGTGCATAATCAGGATCTCTAAAGATGATACATTGGCAAGTCTGCTTTGTCTGTCCAAAGTAAGGTTACCTGCCTCTTTAATATTTATTTCGCTAGCTTTGCTTGAGGCTGTAACAGAAAATACTCTTTTCACTAAAACAGCTAGCTTCGGAAAGAGACTATTGTTATCCTTCCACCATTCAAGGGGACCATCATTGTCATCCCCATCCATTTGTTAAACACAGATGAATCTAATCAGTGGATTGAGTATCATATAGCCCACAGTAATTATAGTGTGGGCAGGCTGGATGTGTAATCATACAACTTTGTCATCCGAAGTCACATGGCACCTTGTGAACAATCTCAGCACAAGCATAACAATGGAAGCACTTATGTTGCAAGCAAATCTGTAGTATGACTGTTTGTATACATACATGCGGCCAGTGACTGTATTTCATCTTTCTGGGATTTTAGAGGTGAAGTTGTTGACCTGTTGCGTGCAATGGATACTGAAAAATTTATTGGTTTAGTTTATGGATAAAGATGGTCATGGATCCAAAGTGACTGAAACTATCACTGTTAAGGGACTGTATGGTTGGAGGTTTCCACAGAAATTGACCTAATCAGTAAGTGTTTAATCGCAGTACTCCTTACATGGTGAATTATTAGGAGGAGGATTTTGAAATCGATTTTTATTTCACAGCAGCGCGTTGCAGAATCTGTATACAGCATAGAGGGATTAAAAATTATTTGCAGTATCTGGAACATGTCAACAAACAAAGCATTTATCATAACACTTAAAACTATTCCTCATTTTATATCATGTCACTTCCGCAGTTTTCATTTTTGAATATATTGCTGCAGTTCATCTTCAATTAGATGCTGAATGTTTGAATTTCCCTCACTTTTCAGGCATTCATGTGGAGATTTAATTTCCAAAAGCTGCGAATTTTGCTGAGGCGACATTTTACACTTGTCAAAAGTATGCAGATTTTTCTAGAGTCATTCTAAAGCAATTGCATCTAGTTTATTAATTCATTCTTCTCTTTCTTTATACATAACATTTACCCATTTCTTCCTCCTTTTCTGCTGTTTCTGCCTTCACCATAGCACAACAGGATGTCATCAACTACTAAAAATGTGTCAGTCTGAAGAATATTCCTGCAATGTGGTTGTTCAAGTCACAAGCTTATAATGTGCACATAGCACAGAGTGGATGGTTGGGCTACTCAAACATGGAATGCTTGAACAAGCACGTAGGAAATCAGACACAGTTGTTTTCCACATCCAAAGTGACTATATTTATTTCTGATGGACTTTCATGGAACTACTTTCATCAAGCAATTCAAGCAAGCACAAATGTCAGATACAGGCCTCTGGTGGCCAAATATTAGAACTTTCCATGGACCTACTGTTCACGGACACTGCGATGCCATGCTGTAATAGCAAAGATATAGCAATGACAATGCTTGAAGTATACAGGTTAGCAGGTTACAGATAACTGAGGTGGCCACCCCTTCAGATCAAAGAAATGGTCTCACCAATACAGTCAGGACAAGAATGTGTATCGGACACCACATAGTTGCTGGTCATTAAACTGTGCACCAGTGCTCAGTCTTCTCCATGCTGTCCCATATGGTGATGGCATGTGACACTGTTAATGGTAAAATGTTAGTAAGGCACACATATTATGACCAGGGACACCATGGTATATTTGAGGGGCAGAGATCAACAAGATGGGGCTAACTTTTACTCTTTCCCATTGTAATCAAGACACACATGACATTCTACACTATAAGCACTCTCCATCACCCATGCTAAAAGGAATTAAACTCAAAACATAATTAATGATGGGGTGTCAAATGGCTTGTACCTATACATTATCATTATTATTAAATATGCCTTGCACCCTCCCCCTCCCCCCCCCACTCCCCCCCCCTCCCCCCCCCCCTCCCCACCCACACGTGAACCATATACAGGTATTACTGGTGATTCATTACTCGTAGTGTTTCAATGATTCCTGTAAGAGTTCAAGTGTTGTGTGCATCTGCGCTGAAGGTACCATTGGCTAGTCTTGCCTTAATTACATGTGTGTTCTCTGTTCTTTCAGACTTTTCTGAAAGAACCGATATCAATTTGATCCCACAGCCATTATCAATCAATCAATCAATCAATCATCAGTAGTGTGGCCAATGGTCCCTTTAGTGGAGATGCACACCACAATTAGACTCCTATGGGAATCACCAAAACAACGGGAGTAGTGAGGAAAATGTGCAGAGACACTAGGTCAGTAGTGTGCAGATAAGTTGAGAATTTGGGTCTGACAGGAGACATTCTAGGGTGGTCCATGCAGTTGAGATGACCACTGTGTCCGGATGGCTCAAGTGATCAGAGTTTCCATCTAGCAAGCAGGAGACCCGGGTTCGAATCCCAGTACGGCACAAATTTTCAGCTTTCCCCATTGATATAAATCAATGCCCACTAGCAGCTACATGTAATTCCTGTGTGTCTTGACTGATAATGGTTGCAGGATTAAAATGGTGCCTGTTCTTTCAGGATGTGTCCAAAAAACAGACATCGTGGTTCTTGAAGAGGGGCAGAAGTCTCTCTGGATGATTAACTAATCTGGTCCTGTAACACTGGCCAACACGGCCTCACTTCGTTGGTATTGCAAATTAGTCAAAGCAAGGTACACTACAGCTGCTGTTTTACCCGAAGACATATGGATTAATGGTGATGTAAAATATTGCCTTGCTCTGGAGAACAGGTTAGAGAACCTGATAACAGAGGTGAGTAGTCTGAAGGTAGATACATCGGGAATTAGTTAAGTATAACGGAAGGACGAGTAAGGCTTCTGATCAGGTGAGCACAGGGTTATCAGCATAAAACTGGGTAGCTTTTTGAGATGAAATAGTGAAAGCAGTGGGGACAACTATGAAAAAGTACAAGACCCAATAGAGATCCTTGAATAACATGAGATATTGAATTTAATTAACAAAAGGTGAGTATATATAATGTAGCAAATAATGCAGCCAAGGATAAATATAAATGTCCAAAAAATAATATTGATTATGTGAATATCCAGAGCTCAAATGGCAAGCCAGTACTAAGCAAAGGAGGAAGGCTCAAAAGTGGAAAGATGAAAAGTGAAAGGAATGTATAGAGGGGCTAAACAAAGTAAAACTCAGAGACAATATTGTGGAATTAAATGAAGATGAAATGGGAGATAGGTCTTTCAGTGCCTCATCAAATTACTTTTGCACTATCCTAAATCAAAACAAGACACCGTGAATAGATGATATTCTCTCAGAATTTTTATGATCCTTGGGAGAACCACCATGATAAAACTATCCTGGTTTGTGAGCTATTTAAGAAGCATGTAGTAAGTCCAACTCCGAGGAAAGGCCATCTCCCATGGCTGCACTGTCAAATGGACATTAAATCCTAATCTTCCTTCTTCCAAGGAATTCACATGTGAATATCACCGAATCACTAGTTTTTAGTTCATGTTTGTAAAATTGTAACAAAAATTATTAATAGAAAAATTAAAAAATGACAGAAACCAATCCCAATGAAGATAAGTTTCTATTCTGAAGTAATGTAGGAACAAGTGAGATAATATTCACTCCACAGAGTATCTTGGAAACTAAAATGAAAAAATGGAAACCTTTGTTTATGGAAGTATATAATACATTTAGAGAAAACATTTGACAATGTTGAAGAAACTCTGAAAACCTGGAAGGATAAAATACAGTGAGCAAAAAAAGCTAATCACAAATTGTGCAAAACCAGGCTGTAGAGTTAAGAGTCAAAGGACATGAATAAGAAAGCAGGGACTAAGAATAGAGTGAGACAGGGTTGTAGCCTGTCCTACATATTGTTTAATCTGTACATTAGGCAAGCTGAGGAAATAAAGAAGTAATTTGAATAGGGTGTTAATGTTCTGGGAGAAGAAATACACACTTCAGGTTAGCGTGTGACATTGTAATTCTGTCAGAAATTGCGGAGGGCTTGTAAAAACAGCTGAATCAAATGGATAGTGTTTCAGAATGCGGTTACAAGATGAATATCAACAGAAGTAAAACAGAGAATAGAGTGCAGACAAATTAAATCACATGATGCTGAGGGAATTAGACTGGAAATGAGACACTAAAAGTAGAAGACACATTTTCCTACCTAGGCAGCAAAACAACTGACAATGACCAAAGTAGACAGAATATAAAATGCAAATAGTAATAACACAAAGAATGTTTCTGACGAAGAACAATATTTTAACATGTAAACAAATGTAAGTCTGTTCTGAAAGTATTTCCTTGGTGTGTAGCATTATACAGAAATAAAATGTGGACAATAAACAGTGTAGACACAAGAAAAGAAAAACTTCTGAAATGTGGCACTACAGGCGAACGCTGAAGATGAGATGAAGGTATCAGATAACTAATGAAGAAGTACTGAATTAAATTAGGAAGAAAATAAATTTATGGGGCCACTTGACTAAAAGAATGATAGAATGCATCTTGTGGCATGAAGGAATCATTAATTTGATAATTGTAGGAAGTGTGGAGTATAAAAATTATAGGGGGGAGACCAAAGCTTGACAACTGTACGCAAGTTAAAGTGGATTTAGGTTGCAACAGTAACTCAAAGATAAAGAAACTTGTGCAGGATAGACCGACCTGGTGAGCTGCCTCAAACCTATTTTCAGAGTGAAGATGACAACAACAACAGTAACTAACTCCACTCATCCAACTTTGTAACAAGAAATCTCGAAGGTAAGCAGTACTCAGGGTTTCTCAGTTCTCTGCAAAAATATCCAGTCAGTAAGAAATAAAGTGCTACACCTAAAAGTGAACTGTGTTTTTTTCATCTCATGATGTACATTTGCAATCCATTTGGTTTGTGTACAGGAGACATGTCAAAAATTTACAACACTATAAGGATAACACATTGTACTCAGCTCAAATTTCCAGTTTGTCCCGCATGAATTCATCCACTGAGTAATAACACTTCAGTGTCAGTACCTCATATAGCTTTCTTTTAAGTGAACCTAAATTCATCTGCATCAACTTGTTCCCTTTTAATTTATTACAAATTTTCATTCCGATGTATGGACAAAATGGTTTCCCTCAAATAATTAATGTCTGGTGTACAACAATATAATAATCTCATATATGTATAAGGATGGCAGAGTTCATGTTTTCAGTTTTCTAAATAATTGTCAACATGGTTCTTTGTGATTAGCAGTGCACATATTTCATATGATTTTTTTCTGTATTTTTAGTATCCGTACTATGTTTGTTGAGTTACCACAAAACAAAAAATACTATACCTAACAATGGATTCGAAGTAGCTTGTATATGCTACTTTTTGTGTGTCCATGTCAGTTGCAGTTGACACTATTTGCATTGCAAATGCAAAGCTGCTCAGTTTGTTTGCCAGGTATTCAATGTGTGCCTGCCAGCTCATATTTTTATCTACATTGACTGAGTCAACTTTTTCTATAGCTTGGTTGTTGCGTACAATCTTAATCTGCTTACATTTTGACTGTTGGTTCTGAACTGCATCACGTGAGTCTTAGATATGTTTAGATTCAACCAATTTAGCTGAAACCGAGTTTCTGAGGTACTGATCACAGATTTGGGAATATTTTTCGAGTCCTGATCTTCAACTAAGACAGAAGTATCATCTGCGAACAGAACTGATGGGGAGCTGATATGTAATGGTAAGCCATTAACATAAATGAGAAATAGGACTGGGCCTAATATGGAGCCTTGTGGAACACCCTGAGATTTTTTTTCCTGTCAGAAAAATAATATGTGCCATTTGAAGAAGCTACAGACTACGGACAGCTCACTTGTTTGCGTAACAAAACAATATTGTAGGGGATCTGTAATAACACATGGAGCTGTAAAATAATATAATCTGGCATGCAGTTATAGAGGAATCATAATGAGAGATTGTGCATCAGGTACATATGTAAATGAATGGATCTTGTATACAGCTATAAGTGGTTTGCAGAGTATAGATATTGATGTAGACATTAATGAATCAAGAGAAAGAAAACTTGTAGAGATATCAGTTACAGAGATAAGAAAGCCATATATTGCAATGGTGTGTAAGTTTGAAGCATTTTTCCATAAGTCTAATAAACACAACAGATACACATAACAGAGACTTTAGTCATCAATAATATATTCTCCTTTACTATTTACAACAGTCTGCCAATGCTGCAGTAACTTTCCAATTCTGCAACTGTAGAAGTTATGTGGTTTTTGAAGTGAAGAACTCATCGAGCCATGTTTGGAGCCATTCTCATCCAGAAAGGAAGTTCCTTGATGACTGTTTAATAGAAAGTGGACAAGGTGGAAATCTGAGGGAGCAAGCTCAGGTGAATAAAGTGGGTGTGGAATGACTTCCTACCCCATCTGCTGTATAGCTTTTTTTGTCAGTCTAACAGAATGTGGACAGGTGTTGTCGCAGAGTAGCATCACCTTACATAGTCTTCCTGGTCATTGTTCCTGTCGGTTGTTGACAATAAATGTCACCAATGATAGTCACACCTCAGTGAAACAATCTGTAATACACCACACAGTCACTCTTCCACCAGATACATAACATTGTATTTTGTGGATGCGCACAGGTCTCTGTATGGATCTTTGTTGGGCTCAACCATTCCTTTTTTTCCTTACGTTAGCATAGACACACTATATCTCATCACCAGTAACATTATAGGATAGGAAAGGTCAGTACTGTTCACGAGCCAATTGATATGAGCAAGTAGAGATACACACACAACCACCTGCTGATTTTTATGATTTTAGCTTAGAGCATGCGGTACCCATACACTTGAGTTTTGAACCTTTCCCATTCCATACAAATGTCGCACGATGGTGGAATGATCACAGTTCATCTCATTTGCCAGTTCTTGAGTTCACTGATGGGAATCATTGTGGATTACTGTGTTTAAATGATCTTCATCAAACCCTAAAGGTCTTTCTGAATATGGAGAGTCACTTATATCAAAACGATCCTCCTTAAAGTGAAAAAACCATTTTATTGCTGTCCTCTATCCTATGCCATTATCCCCATACACAGCACAAATGTTTCTAGCTGCCTCCACTGCTCAAAACGAAAAATATGTCTGAGATTTTCCAATTTCTCCACTTGGCACTCCACTTACTAGCAACCACAGCTCCAGTCGTTATTTCCAGATGACAAAATGACAATATATAAACTCAGATAGCAACAGTGAAAACTATAAATAAAAATGACAATCAATAAATAAACACATAGAAACACAAATAGGTAAAATAGAGCGAGTAAATAAATTTAAATATCTTGGAGAAACTATACAACAGAATGGACTAGAAAAGTTTCCAATTAACAAAATGGAAAGAGCATATGGTTTGACCAAAAATATTTGCAACAATAAATGTATATTTAGAAAAACAAAACTAAAACACTACACCACAGTGGTACAACCAGAATGTTTATATGGATCTGAATGCCTAACGATGAACTATAAGATGGACAAATTAGAGGTACTGGAAAGAAGGATTATTAGAAAAATAATGGGTGCAATGAAAACTGCAGATGGTTGGAAAATAAGAAGTAATGAGGAGATCTACAAAAATATAGAGAAAATATCTGAAGTAATGGCCAAACGAAGATTAACCTTTTTTGGAAATCTCTAACGAATGGATGGAAATAGACTAACAAAACAAATACTCCTATATTTCTGGAAGAAGAAATCGACAATAGCATGGATTACAGAAGTAAGAAAATATCTTGAAAGAAACAACATCAAAGAATCAGAAATAGCAGAAATAAACTGTTTTAAAAACAAATTACTAAATTTGGAAGGCTTTCAAAGCAGAAGAAACAAGAAATCGGGAACAACATGGACAGAAGAAAGGAAGAGACTTCATGGGGAGAAAATGAGGGAATACTGGAAAAATAGGAAACAACAAAGGAAGAAGAGGAACTTAAGTTGTTCACGTGAACCTAGTTGGTCAATACTATTGTAAATAAATAAATAAATAAATAATAAAATAAAATAAAAATAAAAACCAAAGCATCTGGAATACCAACATGCAAAACAAAAATGCTACTAACTTATGAACCAAGTAAAAACTAATTGTACTACGTACACACATAAAAAAAGTTTTGCATCATCCCAGTTCCCTGAACTCCTGAAGATAGATGTCGACTGTGGATATTGTATCACAGACACAGTCCCTTTGACTGTTCAGAGATGTCACTAAACCCACCCAAAGATGTAAACAACCATGCATGAGCAGTGTCTATTAGACGGAAGGGGTCCGACAGCCGACCAGTTCTAGTCATTCCACCAGGAAGGAGGTACACGGCTCATGCTGTCTGTGGTTAAACCATGCCTATACGGTCAATACCGTGGTTCGATCATGTCCGCGTTGTTACTTTGTGACAGGAAGGGCTCTCAACAAGGGAAGTGTCCAGGCATCTCGGAGTGAACCAAAGTGATGATGTTCGGACATGAAGGAGATACAGAGAGACAGGAACTGTCGATGATATGCCTCACTCAGGCTGCCCAAGGGCTACTACTGCAATGGATGACCGCTACCTATGGATTATGGCTTGGAGGAACCCTGACAGCAACGTCACCAGGTTGAATAATGCTTTTTGTGCAGCCACAGGACGTCGTGTTATGACTCAGTCTGTGCGCAATAGGCTGCATGATGCGCAACTTCGCTCCTGACATCCACAGCGAGGGCCATCTATGCAACCACGACACCATGCAGCACGGTACAGATGGGCCCGACAACATGCGGAATGAATGGACCGCTCAGGATTTGCATCACTTCACCAATGAGTGTCGCATATGCCTTCAGCCAGACAATCGTCGGAGATGTGTTTGGAGGCAACTCGGTCAGGCTGAACGCTGTAGACACACTGTCCAGTGAGTGCAGCAAGATGGAGCTTCCCTGCTGCCTTGGTGTGGCATTATTTTGGGGCTGATGTACGCTGCTGGTGGTCATGGAAGGTGCCGTAACAGCTGTACAATACGTGAATGTCATCCTCTGACCGATAGTGCAACAATATCAGCAGCATATTGGCAAGGCATTAATCTTCATGAATGACAATTCGCACCCTCATCGTGCACATCTTGTGAATGACTTCCTTCAGGATAATGAAATCGCTTGACTGGAGTGGCCACAATGTTCTCCAGATGTGAACCATATCGAACATGCCTGGGATGGATTAAAAAGAGCTGCTTATGGACGACGTGACCCACCAACCACTCTGAGGGATCTACGCTGAATCACCATTGAGGAGTGAGACAATTTGGACCAACAGTGCTTTGATGAACTTGTGGATAGCATGTCACGACAAATATAGGCATGCATCAGTGCAAGAGGATGTGCTACTGGGTATTAGAGGTACCGTTATGTACAGCAATCTGGACAACCACCTCTGAAGGTCTCGCTCTATGGTTGTAAAACATGCAATGTGTGGTTTTCATGAGCAATAAAAAGGGCAGAAATGATGTTTATGTTGATCTCTACTCTAATTTTCTGTACAGGTTCCAGAACTCACAGATCTGAGGTGATGCAAAACTTTTTTTGATGTGTGTATTTATCAGTCTATCAGTGATGACATAGATCCTTTCGTTGCAAAATTTATTGAAATATTGGACATGGTTTCTAATCCTAGGGGCAAAATTCTCATCTGTGGAGATTTAAACAATACAATGAACCTAGATGCTTCTGATATACATTTTTGAACATTATGTTTCAGCCACAGAATATCACCATCAACAATGCCACAAGGTTAACCAAGCATTCAGTGTCAATCATTGACAATGCACTAATTGACACAGAGAAAGAAAGTTGTGGTACTGATGTTAACAACCTTGGCCTTAAGAACATTCTAGTCATATCTTAAATTTAAACATAGCTGTAGAAAACAAAAGTAAAATGCTCTCATGCAGCCACAAAATAGTTGAATTTTCATGCAGGTGAACAATGAAACATGGGAAAAACTGTGCACTGATAGTAGCACAAATGGGAAGTTTTTGAAGTTTCAATCAACATCTAATTCAAGTTTGAAGATGTGTTTCCAAAAGCATAATAGACATTGAAGAAGAAAGAAAAAGAAAAAAAGAAAAGAAAAAAAGAGAAAGAAAAAAAAAGAAAAAAAAGAGAAAGAAAAAAAAAGTATGAAAGAAACAGATGACCAACAGGATAAGGAAATCCTCCACAACCCTGAAGCCCCTCAACAGCAATTAAAAAGATAAAATAAACATATGAGCTAAAATGTCTCAAAATGATAAATTTATAGGAAAGGCAGAAAACAAAATCAATGAAATCTAGAATGGCACCAATGAGAAGGGGGAAACAGACACAGACATACATCTTAGAAACACGTGCTTTCTCATTTCTTTCCTTTCCATTCAAGAAGACTGTGCTACAGCAAAACAAGGCTGGGTACAGCTAGTAGAGGAATAAAATGTGTTACGTGGACTTGGGCCCCGTAGCATCACAGTTTCATTTTAATGCCTCCAATGTACAAAGTACATTTTCCTTATGATATATTTTAAGTATTTTCTCAGCTGCATTTTTCAGCAAGATGGTGAATTGCATTTTAATCTCTGGATTTTCATTTGTCCTCTTCTCTGCTGAGATACAGACAACGTCAGAGATTAGTTCTGGTTCATTAGTCAAATAAACTATAATCTTTTCTGAAAAACTCTGAATTAGACATTTAGCCAGCATTTTATGAAAGCATAGTTTAATGAAATATTACTGCACCATATCAATTACTAATCACAATCAGATTAGAATGTACTGAGTGCATGTTGGAAGTTAATATCTGCAGTGCTCAAAAATAATCAAAGAACAAAGTACAAAATTGTATTTTTCGTCATTTAACAATAACTGCTAGTTGTTTACAAATTTATGTCTGCAGTGCCAATTGCCAAACGGTGACAGAAGATCGGAGACAAAATATTCATTTTCATATTTCACGTGTGATGTTCAGAAAGACAAAATATTAATTATATTACAATGATTGGACAATATATAATCTTTTTATCGAGATATGAGAGTGCATGAACACCCTTATTTCCATGTTAGAGCTCACTTTCTAATTCTCTTCATAATCACATTAACCATGGGAAAAACAGAAACAGGAAGTACCAGCATTACATGAAAGATTTTCTTACATGAATTGTTCAAAATATGTTTGATGGGAATATACAGTAAGTCTTAAGCTCATTGTCAGTGTTTGTCGTTCCAACTGAACGAAGGTCATGTTGACATGTGACTCGCCTCATTGCTTTTGTTTAAATGCAACTAACTTCACTGCTCTATTAACACCAAACAAGTAGCATCAACTATCAAGTGTTTATAACAGACGGTGCAAGCACACAGCATCAGCTGTTTAGCATTTGTCACCAACTTGGTTTCCGGTACAGTGGAATGGAAGCATACTCAGATGTGGAGTTGACAGATGCCCATTTGCAGTATGGTTAGCAGATGGTAATGGCTATGGCACTAAACATTTGTATCTAGAGAGATTTCCAGTATGATGATAGCCTGAGAGAACAATGTTTGAGGCAACTGAGCATTGTCTGCAGGAGTCTGGGGCATTTAAACATACTACTATTCACTGAGAGAGACCTACAAAGACGAGGACACCTCAGCTGGAGGAGGAATGTCTCATGCAGTTGAAGACAACCCTAGTGGCAGTGTAAGACAACTAGCAGCAACAAGTAATGTTGACCACATGATTTCTGGAGAGTGCAGAACCTGTTGTATCCGTACCAGGTACAGCATGTGCAGGCACTGTCCATAGCTGAATTCCCTGCATGGGTACACTTCTGTGAATGGTACATTCAACAATGTGCATTTCAGTGCAAATGTGCTGTTCATGAATGAGGCTCCATTTCAACATGATCACATTATAAATTTTCAAAATAAGTACATATGAGCTCTAAGGAATCCTCACAAAGTTGGGCAATCGTGTCAACAACAAAGATTTGGGCCAGCATTGTGGCTGACTTTCAAGGTCTCACATTCTTCCATCCAAGTTGAATGAAAAAATTTACCACACTTTCTTATAGAATAATTTATCTCTTCTGCTAAAACATGTGCCTTTATTAGTGTGATAAAACTTACTTCATGCATGATGGAGTTCCTTCTCACTTCAGTGCTAATGTTCATTAACTTCAAAAATAAAAGATTCTGTGACAGTGGATAGGAGCAAAGAGCCAATTCCTTTACCTCCATGCTCTCCATACCTAAACCAAATAGACTTGAAATCTTCTCGGATTATCAGCCGGGTGGCATTGTTGTCTTTTTGCAAAGCTTCAATGAATTCCGTATCCGTCAGTCTGAAAATGATGGACACGGAAACCACTGAAATGCTGAGACAAGACAATGAAGCCAATTGGCTGCTAACCTGATAAGATTTCATAGCTGAAATGCACCAAGAAAGCCTGCAATCATATATATACCAACTAGACTTATTTGTCGGGAAGTTTGACAGCTCTTGTGCACACAATCTCAAAACAAGATTTGTGGAATCTTAATGCCTATACTTTGGAAGGCCATGAAACAATATGCAGTTCACCACAGATAAATCAGTGCATCACTCAGGGATTCAATGAATGTATCCTTGCCAATGGAGGGCATTTTGAACTTTTCATTTAGGAAAGTGTTCCATATTGTGCTGATACATTCTTTTCCTGTGAGTTTCCCTTGATAAATGTGATGAAAAGTTATAATAACTGAGCTCTAAAATTTAAATAATGTAGTGGGGACCCATGTCCATATAACAATTTTCTTCTTCTGTGTGTCAGAAATGTTACCTAAAAGTCTGGCCGTACCTTTTTGTTGCACCGTGCATAGACACTATCAAAGGCCCTTTGTTGCACGTCATTAATGAATCCTTCACCACAGGTTGTTTCCCAAAGACACTAAAGCATGCAAAAGTCCTCCCTTACAAAACAATTGTGATCCACAAACGATAGAAAATTACAGGCCCATCTCTTTACTGTCATCAGTTTCAAAAGTACTGGAACCCATAATCAAAAACAGAGTTGTGAGGTACTTAATGGTGTACAGTCTTCTTTGTAAATAACAGTTTGGTTTCAAATGTCTACAAACGTTGTTCTGGAAGTACTAGACAAAAGGGATCTCATTAACACGCATCTTCCTTGACTTTTCCAAAGCCTTTGATACAGCTGTAAGATAACTGACATGCTGGCAAGAATTTGGTCACATTTAAGTTAAGAAGTGGAAGGTAAGATTTAGCCTGGTGCAGACAGTGACGGAATGGGGAGGACAGCCTCACACTTGCCAACAGAGGGACAGCGAGTGGCAAGTAAATAACAGTTTTTCCCATGGAAGCCAGGGACCAGAGTGAGCTCTGGCCAGCATCAGTGTAGGAAATGTATAATGGTGGTGTTAGCCACTTGTTGGAATATGGCAACATTCAAACAGTCTAAATTCTGTAATAGTTCGATGTTTCATCTTAGAACAAAAACAAACATACCAGTGTAATCACAGCACTGAGATGCATCTATTGGAATATTAATATTGTGCATACCTAAGAAACTAAAGGAATTAGATGTCAACAGTAAAAATATATATTAACAAATTAATCAGTGAAAATTAATAACTGCTGAACATCACATTATATCTTAATAAGCAAGGTATGGGATGTTAACCTAGCACTACAGCTAGCATTTCAAAATGCATCACATTTACATCTATTATAATTATTGAGCTACTGTCATTTTTATAGCTTTATTAATGAAATGTGTCAGATTATTGACTCCACCACAGATGTACATCAATGAATGCAGCAGAGCAAGACTCATATTGTAATAAAGTCATCTTATACCTCATTAAAAGCAATTTTAACTTACAAATCGCAAATTATCCACAAAATGTGATGCTATCAGCAGATTGAACTTGAAATGATGCTTCAATAGAACAGGGCAAGATCATTAATTAATATACTCAAAACATTTTGTAAAGTTCATTTATCAAATAAGAAGTGCATTCATGCTTATAATAAAGTAATTATGAGTAAACTTTTATAAACAGTGAATAGTTTTTGGTATCAGTAGAACTTTAAGATAATGAGTAGTCATTTAAAACATGTGTCTACTTTGTAAATTTGTTATTAAGCAAATGGTGGCTCATTTACTAGATTCCAAGTAAAACACTGCAGTAACTATGGGGGAATGCACGTTATTTGTGTGAGCAGTTTTGTGCTGAAGCATTACGATTGATTCTGGGAAGCTAGGAAGGATTTGTGGAGCAGTTTTGAAAGGAACTATATATAGGGACTCTGGAGAGGAGACATGTTGTAGATTAGGATGATGAGACTCAGGGTGGCGTAGACTTTGTAAGGGACATCGAGGTCTGGGTAGACAACCTGAATGAGATAAAATGTTGAGTTCTGGGAGGCAAGAGGCCAAAATACTTTAACTTTTGCTGATACTTATAAATTTTCCAAGTGACATGGGACTTAGTCTCAGAGACTCTGTTTTACAGACCAGTGACGTATACTTAGCTTATCGGGACTCTGCTACCACTCTGTTTACGCAAGTTTTACTGCACTTGAAAATCATTAATTTTGTTGAATATTAAGTGAAACTCTGTAGGACCACCATTTCAACAGTGTGTGTGTGTGTGTGTGTGTGTGTGTGTGTGTGTGTGTGTGTGTGTGTGTGTGTGTGTGTGCGCGCGCGCGCGTGTGAATTCATAAGGGACTAAACTGCTGAGGTCATGGGTCCCTAGACTTACCCACTACTTAAACTAACTTATGCTAAGAACAACACACAGACCCATGCTCGAGGGAGGACTCGAACCTCTGGTGGGAGGGGCTGCGCAATCCGTGACATGGCGTGCGGCCACTCCGCGCAGTACCATTTTAACAGTTTCAGTTGTCTTGTCTGAATAAACCAGTACATACAACTTAAACCTTTTTCTGTCACCTACATCAACTATTCACTGGAATCCAATCCTTTTTTGTTTATGATTATTATTGTTATTCTTAACATGTTTCAAATTGTGTAACTTAATAATTCAGTGCTTGGGTAATTCAGCAGCAGGATCACAGGTAAACTACAATATTGTAGTGAAATCTATTGCTGGGCATGAAAGCAGATGTAGTTAGGGCTGAGGTTCTGGGGAACAAATGAACAGACTATACCAGCAATGCTTAAGCTACAAAAAAATGGCTGCACAAATTATAAGCAAGTGGTAAAGGAACTCCTCACTTCACTGAGTGTCTAACTCCTTAACTTAAAACTCTTGAGTTATTTTGTTTTTGCTATTTTGATAGAAATTTAAAATCCTGACTATGTTCAGGCAACTTAAAAAAAGATCTTCAAAAAAATAAAAAGATGATTTCAAAGGTTCAGAAATAATGATTTTGATGTAAGAAATGAAGAACGTGGAAGACCACCAAAAAAGTTCGAAGGCGCCGAATTGCATGCAATATTGGATGAAGATGATACTTTAAGTCAGAAGCAAATGGCAGCAATGCTAAATGTTGCAAAACAAATAATTTCTGACCGTTTGGAAGCTATGGGAAAGCTCCAAAAGTGTGGAAAATGGGTGCCACATGAACTGAATGAAAGACAGATGGAAAATCAAAAAACCATTTGTCAAATTTTGCTTCAAAGACATGAAAGAAAATCAATTTTGCATCGAATTGTTACTGGCGATGAAAAATGGATTTATTTTAAGAAACCTAAACGAGAAAAATCGTGGGTTAATCCGGGACAACCATCAACATTGACTGCAAAACCAGATCGATTTGGCAAGAAGGCAATGCTCTGTGTTTGGTGGGATCAGAAAGGTGTGGTGTATCATGAACTTCTAAAACCCGGTGAAACTGTGAATACTAATCACTACAGACAACAAATGATCAATTTGAACTATGCATTGATCGAAAAAAGACCAGAATGGGCCAGAAGACATGGCAAAGTAATTTTTTTACACGCCAATGCACCTGCACACAAAGCAAAATTGGTTCAGGATACAATCAAAACATTTGGTTGGGAGCTGCTACCCCACCCGCCGTATTCACCAGACTTGGCCCCTTCTGACTACTATTTGTTTTCATCAATGGGACACGCATTGGCTGAGGAACACTTCGATTCCTACAAAGAAGTCGAAAATTGGGCGTCTGATTGGTTTGCTTCAAAAGACGAACATTTCTATTGGCGTGGTGTCCACAAATTGCCAGAAAGGTAGTCAAAATGTATAGAAAGCAATGGTCAGTACTTTGAATAAAATGTTTTTACTTTTCAATTCAAAATTAGTGTTTCATTTTCACAAAAAAATGCTCATTTCATACTGGTACACCTGGTAAATACATCCACTGTACTCCTGTCAGCTCCTCCAAGATTTATGTTCACAAAAAACCATTGTGAAATACATGATTAGACTTCACATTTACATAGAAACTATAAACTGACTTCCAGTTTCGGGATATTTTAGTCGAAGTCCATTTCATGAGTATAATGGGGATTTTATTATTGGTGATCTTCAAATTTCTGTAACACATTATTTTTTAGCTTTAAAAGCTGTCTTTATATGTCTGCACATAATGTCATTCTTTATATTATGTTTTTCATTGATAAAAAAATTATTATTTTTTGGGATATAATTTGAAAAAAAAAAAGTGGAGTTAAGGGAATTCTGACTGTTCCATGTGAATATATTTTGCAAATGTGATCCACATGAAGAAAGACATAGATCAGTACCCAATGAAAAAGTCTCTTTGTGAACATAGGACCAGGTAAAGTCACCATCCTCACTAGGAAAAACAACACAAATATCCAAAATAATGTGTCATTCAATGGAATTAAATTATACAACAAATTTCCACGAGTGGTCAAAGACATACATGCTTTCAGGAATACTCCAAACAATTATGTGCTAGAAAAGTGTTTTTACACTGTCAAGGATTAACTGAAATGAAATGCAACCTTTGTTGACAATGATGCTTTATGCCAATCCTCTATGCTGGTCTACAGCTCGTTTACTGTACCAAAATGTTGTCTTTAAAGCATGTGTGCAGAGATGAATCACAGGACAGCCAGTTACGGGCTGTACTGTCAGTGATCAAACACTTCCCATCGAAAATGCTGCAGGGGTCAGCTTCATAGCCCCTGGAGACTGTGGCTGAGAGTTGTCATGAAGAAGGAACCGCATGACAGTTTTATTACGTGGGTTGCATGACATCAGGCAAAATCTTTCACCAGGCCCTCATACTTGGTGGGAGATCCTATTTCCTAGGCATCTTTATATGCTCACTGTGCACTCAGAACTGAAAGGAGCAATGTGCGACAACTGGCAGGCATAACAGACACACCGCCCAACACATCTGTGCAAAGCTTTTAACAGTGTTTTCCATTTTGCGACCGATCAGAACTTACTTTCTGAATAGCCTTTGTATTAATGCGCCTGTATTATGTACATTTGTGTGTTGACAACATCCAAAGCATTTATATTGCCTTGGATGGATCAATAAATAAATAAATAAGAATGGAATATGTAACAGTGAAAACAAAAATTTATAATTTATGACCAACAGCTTTATTTACAAAAAACTCAATAAGCATGGTAGCCTAAAAGTTTTGTATTTACTACAAATCATACATAGTTTCATTCATTTGATTTATTTTGTGTTTATATGATATTAACTATATACAAGTATCAAAACGAGTCAACAATATTTTAAAATAAAAAGGCTTATTGTACTACAAATTCTTCTTGTACTTTTCAGACGTTCTTATTCATCCAAAATTTACAGAGCAACGCGACTCATGAGAACTGAAATATCTATAGTTTCAAATACTGTCACAACATACTGAAATGCACTTTTCAAGCACCTAGACCTCTGATCACCATCACAAAATGGTGAACTTACTGGAAACACACATTCTATTAACATATAACAGACACGACTTCAAGCCAAAAGGTCATAAAATATTTCTATAAACTATATATTTTACAGTTCTTTTGTAAAATTACAAACGGACTATCACACAGTAGCTAAAATCCATTTCATCTCTTAGCATAACTCTTACACATGTTTTGTGTGAATGATTCATGTCCTATTTATTGAAAGAGATGATACTACTGATTGTTCAGAATGGACGTGAAATTAACGAAAGTATGATATAATTAATGAGCACTGCCTTCTTTATCTTGTTTTAAAAGTAAGTACATGTGACCATAACATTTGTTTTTGTAGACAATACACTTGCATTGCTTCCCGATGTGAAGCAACATGTTTTTACATCAAAATTAGTAACTGAAGGGTGTAAATGTTACACATGGTACAATATTATGGGTAAGAACAGTACCTTGTTCGACTCATAAGTCGGTTTACAGTCATATTACTTGATAAAGTTGTGTTCAGTATGAAATTTTCTGAATGGCACGGTCATTATCAGGTGTGCTGTTGAACCAGAACTGTTTCGCATTGCTCATATCCACATGGATCATTCGTCAATGTCCAATAAATACGAAGGTGCCTGATGTCATTTAACACGTTTCTGTTGGCGGGCACGATATATATCATTCACTGGTGGAGCACCAGTCATATCATCGTCCTCACTATCATCTCCACCTGCAGCTCCTAGCCTTCGGCGTCTCTTGTTGGTATACAGGTTACCTAAGGAGATTGAGCCCTCAGAGTTCTCATCAACAATCCAGTGCACCGATTTTGCTAGATCAAAAAGTTTTGTATCACATCCATTATCTGCTATAGGAGGGGGAGCTGAAACATTAAAACATGCACATTACTGTGGGTTCTACATTATAACATAATACATAATATTCAAACAAATAAACTGTGAATAGTAGAACTGGAGAACACAAATGGAAAAATGCAAAGAAAGAAAAGAAATATAAGGTTTTCAAAGCCAAATTTTTGGGATCAGATTGCGTGCCTGAACACATCTAAAACATGAGTGAATCCAAGAAACCTAGTTGTTCTACTAGCACACACTTTTTGTATCCATGCACACTTCATTTAATAATATCTCTCTTCCTATATTCTCTTTATTCCTAAGCATTCATCATGTACTTACCATATTTTTTCTCTGCATCTTATGTTACTAGCTTTGAGATGGTGAATGCAACATGTGTAATAATGGAATGAGTAAAAGGCTGGCAATGAATCAAATTTATTAGAGACTATTAAAAAAAAAAAAAAAAAAAAAAAAAAAAAAAAAAAAAAAAAAAAAAAAACCTACACCATAAGCGAATGAACATTAAGATAAAAATGAACTGTCTCTGTGTGTTATACTAGATGAAATATGGATTAATTAATTGCTTGTTGTTCGGATTTGGAGCACCAAAAAACTAGATTCTTATACTCTGATTAAAATTACTTTGTGACCAACATATTTTAGTGGCAGGGGAGAGGTGGAGGAGGTGGCATGCAACCAGCCATATTTAACAAGGCACTGCATCCTGAAACACCCCCGTTTTGTCCTTTATTGGGTTTTGTGTGATTACTGAAGCCGCCAAACAATTAATTATTATAATTATATGACCGTGTGCTTAATGGATGGAAGACTATCAGTTTTTCTGCTGTGGTTTCAGGGGTATTTCAACCGAGTGCGGCTGTTCTGAGATGGAATAGTTAATGATTGAAAGTCTGTCTATTATTAAAGACCATAAAGGTTGTGATGTACAAACTGATATGTATTTTCTATAATAATAATACACAAATTCTGAGGCAGTTGCTACATTCGCCTTACTCGTTTATTACGGTTATATCTTTTTATTGGTTGCTGATTTCAAGTACTTCATCACACGTAATGATGATGGTTAACATTCACAACAATCCTCACTGCAATTCATGGTTAATGCTGGCCGACGCGGTTGCCGCAAAACACGTAATTCAGCACTTGTCACTTGTTTTCATATCACTCGCAGATCGGTATCGATAATCAGGGGGACGCGCTCATTTGTCATACTCCGGTGTATTTACCGTTTACAACTCACTCGACCACCATTCTTGCCCATCTCTCCAGTACTACTGCTCACTCGACACTCATCTCACTGCCTCCTGCAGCACTCGACAATCGACTCCTGTCTGCTATCGGCCTGGGTGTCAGATACTAATATCTATGTTCGTGGGATCACAGATCCCTTACAATCCTATATACAAAACAGGTAACACAGCAAGCACGTGGCACTTGAGAAAGAACAATGATTGGATGGCAGCTGGCCCATGCCACTTGTCTCACTGAAATGTCAATCAGAAAGTAATATTAATCAGAATACAGGACTGGTTTGACAGAACACGACATATTTCGGAGATATACTTTCATTCTTTCTGTTTTCACTGCGTCCCTTCCTGAGTCATGGACAGAGTTAATTATTTTTTATTCTTTTTTCAGATAGTATACATCTGGATGCTCAAGCAGAGAGTTTGTTTCATCAAAACATTTCATAGAAACTTTCAGTTATAAATCCAAAATTTCCCTGAACTTGATTTCATGGCAGCAAATGAAATTCTCTGAGTTGTCACATCACTTAGTTGTGATTTCTTCAAGTTTGGCTAGGATAGAAGCCAAACAGATGATCATAATGTTCAATCACAAAAGTTTGTAACACAGCATGCAGCAACAATGGCAAATAAAAACATGTGAGATATATTAGTCAAAATAACTTACTGGGTGATAATTTCAAGTACGCAAGAAATATTCACACAAAAACCATTTGAATCGCCCTAACTATAATGTTATACTAATACATTTTGATAGCAATAACACATTATGTTTCAAACTGGAATTTTCTTCCCTGTAATTGCTGTTAACATTAAGTATGACACTGCAAGCCAGTCGGCAAACTACTGATTTGCATTGAAATTGGTAAGAAGAGGACAGAAACCTGAATATTCAATGCCGTTCTACAAAACATCTAAGTCCTAAAAATGGAGTTTTTTTCCAATTAAAAAACCACCTTTGCCTTTGTGCAAATGATTAATTCATAGCAACATGAAAAATTCTATCACATGCTTGTTACACTCCATTGCACTAACAATCATGCAATGGGAAACAGACCTGTGTCCCTAGATTAGATTAATTTTACTTTTCGTTCGAACTGATGCACAGTGAGGAGACCCTCAGGGATGAGCAACATGTCAGAAAACATGAATACACAATAAATATTTACAAAATAAGAACTGATATGCTAAAGTTCCTTCCACAGATCTCAAACAAAACTGCCATTGTGGTTGTGGATTTAGTGAAAACAAAAAATCTGAAGCATGTTTACTTTTAAAAGGATATAAAACTTATCACCAAATATTAAATATTCAGTACAGTCACGTGCATACGCACATAGTTCAAATACTAAGTTCAAAGGAAAAGACCGGACTGGGAACAATATACTTTTAAGAACCACTTGTAGATGCAATAATTAGGATAACATAAGGTATACTGTGCAAAAAAATTGAAAGGGTCACTTTCTTGCAATCCTGTCATTTTCCCCATTTCTACACAGAAATGTGAAATTTGGCTCAAAGGTATCTACAGCCTACTTCTGTAATGGTGCAAAAGTGTGGTACATTGCAGTGTCACCCTTTGGCTGGGTGAGTCTTCAAAAAGCAAGGTGTCAACTCGTGCAAAGAAAAAAAAAGTCATAGCTCAAAAGTTCATGTGAGGTATAAGATGCATTGGTGATGCCACGTTGGTATCGAGTTTTGTCAAAATTGTGTCCAACAGGATGTTTCATATGGTGGGAAGATCGTCACCCCTTTCCCCCTCAGCCACATCCCACCCCTTCTCTTGACAGCCTTGCAACAGAGGCCCAGTGTTGGAATTGGGTGGTTTTCTTATGGGTGGATGAGGAAAACATTTCACTCCCACTCAGAATTGAATGCAAAAACACCTCAGGAGGAGGCATAAAGGTAAGGATGGGACAACAGACTGTTTTCAACAACCGATGGCCAGTCAGTTGTTTTTTAGTCCAATCAGATTTTGTAGTAGAATGAAACAACTGAATGAAACAGGATTGCAGCCAAGTCACTCTCCAGGTTTTAGTGGTTTCAGTTAATGTGAGACAACTGGCCGACACAAGTATCTGTCAGTTTTGTCCGTTATATGAATGTTTTCACTCTGTCTCTGGGTCTGAGCGAGTCCACTTACATCCTTTTTCACCCTTTTCTATAAGGGGCGATGGTCCTTGGGGTGTGCACATGGTGCCACTGCTATAGCCTCCTCCTGCTGCTGCCAGGGCCAGGGTTGCAGCCGGTGTGAGGAGGTGACATGGTGGCCAGCATGGAACATCACTGGCGGAACCTGCACTACCTGTGAGTCACCACCTCCTCCTGTCACCTGCCATTCTGGCCCTGCCCTTGGCAACAGCAGAAGGACACTGACACTGATGTGGAGTGTGCTGGACGCAGATTCAACCTCAGAGCTAGATTAAAATGGCTTTTAATTAATGGACATCATCACACAAACAAAATGAAAACAATCACAAAAATTTGCCATGTTACTTTTTATTCCCCTTAACCTTCTGTGCTTGCTCGAATTAGTACACCCAACAAAGCACTTTATTAGTTATGTGTTAGTTGCACGTGCAACGGTTTAATGCACAGCTACCTATTCATCAGTTTTAAATGATGAAACAAAGAATTAGTCTTTCAGTACACAATCAAACAAATATACAAGTATGCCGTACCATACATTAACCCACCAGGGTCGCTGATGTTCCACTTGTCACAGCCATCGTGGTTTTTCCGTTGTCCAATAGTGCATATTATGCCGGTTTACATTACCGCTGTTGGTGAATGACGCTTCATCGCTAAATAGAACGCGTGCAAAAAAATCGGTCATTGTCTTGTAATTTCTCTTGTGCCCAGTGGCAGAACTACACACGACGTTCAAAGTCGACGCCATGCAATTCCTGGTGCATAGAAATATGGTACGGGTGCAATCGATGTTGATGTAGCATTCTCAACACCGACGTTTTTGAGATTCCTGATTCTGCTGATTTGTCTGCTACTGGTGTGCGGACAGCAGCTAAAACACCTACTTGGGCATCATCATTTGTTGCAGGTCGTGTTTGACGTTTCACATGTGGCTGAAAACTTCCTGTTTCCTTAAATAACGTGACATGAATGGTCCGGACACTTGGACGATGTCGTCCAGGATACCGAGCAGCATATGTAGCACATGCCCGTTGGGCATTTTGATCACAATAGCCATACATCAACACGATATCGACCTTTTCCGCAGTTGGTGAACGGTCCATTTTAACACGGGTAATGTATCACGAAGCAAATACCGTCCGCAGTGGCGGAATGTTATGTGATACCATGTACTTATACAATTGTGACTATTACAACGCCATCCATCACAAAGCGAAAAAAGTGATCCAACTGAAACATTCCTATTTCTTTACGTACTGCACAACCTTGCCGTTGGTGGGGAGGCTTGCATGCCTCAGTGATACAGATGGCTGTACCGTAGCTGCAACCACAACGGAGGGGTATCTGTTGAGAGGCCAGACAAACATGTGGTTCCTGAAGAGGGGCAGCAGCCTTTTCAGTAGTTGCAGGGGCAACAGTCTGGATGACTGACTGATCTGGCCCTGTAACAATAACCAAAACAGCCTTGCTGTTGTGGTACTGCGAACGGCTGAAAGCAAGGGGAAACTACAGCCGTATTTTTTCCCGAGGACATGCAGCTTTACTGTATGATTAAATGATGATGGCGTCCTCTTGGGTAAAATATTCCGGAGGTAAAATAGTCCCCCATTCGGATCTCCGGGCGGGGACTACTCAGGAGGACGTCGTTATCAGGAGAAAGAAAACTGGCATTCTACGGATCGGAGCGTGGAATGTCAGATCCCTTAATCGGGCAGGCAGGTTAGAAAATTTAAAAAGGGAAATGGATAGGTTAAAGATAGATATAGTGGGAATTAGTGAAGTTTGGTGGCAGGAGGAACAAGACTTTTGGTCAGGTGATTACAGGGTTATAAATACAAAATCAAATAGGGGTAATGCAGGAGTAGGTTTAATAATGAATAAAAAAATAGGAGCCGGGTTAGCTACTACAAACAACATAATGAACGCATTATTGTGGCCAAGATAGACACGAAGCCCACGCCAACTACAGTAGTACAAGTTTATATGCCAACTAGCTCTGCAGATGATGAAGAAATAGATGAAATGTATGACAAGATAAAAGAAATTATTCAGGTAGTGAAGGGAGACGAAAATTTAATAGTCATGGGTGACTGGAATTCGTCAGTAGGAAAAGGGAGAGAAGGAAACATAGTAGGTGAATATGGATTGGGGGGAAGAAATGAAAGAGGAAGCTGCCTTGTAGAATTTTGCACAGAGCATAACTTAATCATAACTAACACTTGGTTCAAGAATCATAAAAGAAGGTTGTATACCTGGAAGAATCCTGGAGATACTAAAAGGTATCAGATAGATTATATAATGGCAAGACAGAGATTTAGGAACCAGGTTTTAAATTGTAAGACATTTCCAGGGGCAGATGTGGATTCTGACCACAATCTATTGGTTATGAACTGCAGATTGAAACTGAAGAAACTGCAAAAAGGTGGGAGTTTAAGGAGATGGGACCTGGATAAACTGAAAGTACCAGAGGTTGTAGAGAGTTTCAGGGAGAGCATAAGGGAACAATTGACAGGAATGGGGGAAAGAAATACCATAGAAGAAGAATGGGTAACTCTGAGGGATGAAGTAGTGGAGGCAGCAGACGATCAAGTAGGTAAAAAGACGAGGGCTAATAGAAATCTTTGGGTAACAGAAGAAATATTGAATTTAATTGATGAAAGGAGAAAATATAAAAATGCAGTAAATGAAGCAGGCAAAAAGGAATACAAACGTCTCAAAAATGAGATCGACAGGAAGTGCAAAATGGCTAAGCAGGGATGGCTAGAGGACAAATGTAAGGATGTAGAGGCTTGTCTCACTAGGGGTAAGATAGATACTGCCTACAGGAAAATTAAAGAGACCTTTGGAGAGAAGAGAACCACTTGTATGAATATCAAGAGCTCAGATGGCAACCCAGTTCTAAGCAAAGAAGGGACGGCAGAAAGGTGGAAGGAGTATATAGAGGGTTTATACAAGGGCAATGTACTTGAGGACAATATTATGGAAATGGAAGAGGATGTAGATGAAGATGAAATGGGAGATAAGATACTGCGTGAAGAGTTTGATAGAGCACTGAAAGACCTGAGTCGAAACAAGGCCCCGGGAGTAGACAACATTCCATTAGAACTACTGATGGCCTCGGGAGAGCCAGTCATGACAAAACTCTACCATCTGGTGAGCAAGATGTATGAGACAGGCAAAATACCCTCAGACTTCAAGAAGAATATAATAATTCCAATCCCAAAGAAAGCAGGTGTTGACAGATGTGAAAATTACCGAACTATCAGTTTAATAAGTCACAGCTGCAAAATACTAACGCGAATTCTTTACAGACGAATGGAAAAACTGGTAGAAGCGGACCTCGGGGAAGATCAGTTTGGATTCCGTAGAAATGTTGGAACACGCGAGGCAATACTAACCTTACGACATATCTTAGAAGAAAGATTAAGAAAAGGCAAACCTACATTTCTAGCATTTGTAGACTTAGAGAAAGCTTTTGACAATGTTAACTGGAATACTCTCTTTCAAATTCTAAAGGTGGCAGGGATAAAATACAGGGAGCGAAAGGCTATTTACAATTTGTACAGAAACCAGATGGCAGTTATAAGAGTCGAGGGGCATGAAAGGGAAGCAGTGGTTGGGAAAGGAGTGAGACAGGGTTGTAGCCTCTCCCCGATGTTATTCAATCTGTATATTGAGCAAGCAGTAAAGGAAACAAAAGAAAAATTCGGAGTAGGTATTAAAATTCATGGAGAAGAAGTAAAAACTTTGAGGTTCGCCGATGACATTGTAATTCTGTCAGAGACAGCAAAGGACTTGGAAGAGCTGTTGAACGGAATGGACAGTGTCTTGAAAGGAGGATATAAGATGAACATCAACAAAAGCAAAACGAGGATAATGGAATGTAGTCAAATTAAATCGGGTGATGCTGAGGGAATTAGATTAGGAAATGAGACACTTAAAGTAGTAAAGGAGTTTTGCTATTTAGGGAGTAAAATAACTGATGATGGTCGAAGTAGAGAGGATATAAAATGTAGACTGGCAATGGCAAGGAAATCGTTTCTGAAGAAGAGAAATTTGTTAACATGGAGTATAGATTTAAGTGTCAGGAAGTCGTTTCTGAAAGTATTTGTATGGAGTGTAGCCATGTATGGAAGTGAAACATGGACGATAACTAGTTTGGACAAGAAGAGAATAGAAGCTTTTGAAATGTGGTGCTACAGAAGAATGCTGAAGATAAGGTGGGTAGATCACGTAACTAATGAGGAGGTACTGAATAGGATTAGGGAGAAGAGAAGTTTGTGGCACAACTTGACTAGAAGAAGGGATCGGTTGGTAGGACATGTTTTGAGGCATCAAGGAATCACAAATTTAGCATTGGAGGGCAGCGTGGAGGGTAAAAATCGTAGAGGGAGACCAAGAGATGAATACACTAAGCAGATTCAGAAGGATGTAGGTTGCAGTAAGTACTGGGAGATGAAGAAGCTTGCACAGGATAGAGTAGCATGGAGAGCTGCATCAAACCAGTCTCAGGACTGAAGACCACAACAACAACAACAACAACATGTGCATATGCTAATTATTAGCCATGCATCATCTAATTAAAAAATTAAATAAGCATTTATTTAAAATGATCACATTACTGCACAAAATTTGTACAGAAGTCAGATTGTACGTAATATTTACATTATCAATCGGGTCTGTTAAGAAATTCATAAATGGAATAGAAGGAGTTGGTCTCAAACTGGACTTTGTTATTAGTTAAACTTTTTATGGCTTCTGGCATGTTTTCGAAAATGTGTATTGCTGAATAGTGGACATTTTTCTCAATCACAGTAAGTGAATTTACAGCTTTGTGAAAGATTTTCTAACTTCTGGTACTGATTCCATGAACTGAGCTATTGGTGTGAAAAAAAGAATAATTTTTTATGACAGATTACATTAAGGAATAAATTTATTGGGTAGCAGTAGTTAGTATCCACAGTTCCTTATACTGTCTGCAAGACATTCTTGAGTTAACACCACAAATAATTCATACTGCATGTTTTTGGGCTTGGAAAGTTTTAGTTTGGCTTGATGAGTTGCACCAGAAAATAATCCCATGTGACATTATGGAATGAAAGTAAGCATATTACTCTAGCTTTTTTATTTTTATGCAAATGGAGGTGCTTCATCTGTTCTGTAGGATGCCCTTCCCAATTAAATTTGTTATCAACTTGTAATCCCAAAAATTTAATACTGTCAACTTCAACTGCTTGTCATCATATTTTAGGCTTTTTTTTTTTTTTTTTTTTTTTGCAAGTTTGAGTGACAGAGAATTGGCTAGGAATGATTTAGTAATGTCCATGAAAATTTCATTAGCTGACCTTCCTAAGGCTGCACTTGACTTACTATTTACTGCAATGTTTGTATCATCTGCAAAAAAGTAAACTTGGCATCTGTTGATGTTACTGATGAATGGTCATTGATATACACAAGTAAGGGACCTGGAATGGAACCTTGGTGGACACCACATATTATTTGTTCCGATGCCTGACAGCTTGATACACATCTCTTTCCTGTTGCCATCCTTTATCTCCTAGCAGAGATATAGGACTTGAACTATTTTGCAGCATTTCCTGTTACAACATAATATTCTAATTGATTTAAAGGGATATTGTGATTTACACATTCAAATGCCTTTGACAGATCACAAAATATGCCAGTAGCCCGTAATTCTCAATGCTGTAACCCTTTCGAAATCCGATTAATGGCCTGGATAGTATTTTACTTGTGGTCAGACAGTTAAGAACATGACTGTATATTATCTTTTCTAAAATTTTTAAGAATGTGGGTATAAGTTAAATTAGAGGGAAAGTTTGATGGTATTTCTTTATCTCCTTCCTTACACAAAGCCAACAGCCTTGCCGCAGTGGTAACACCAGTTCCCATCAGAGCATCAAAGTTGAGCACTGTCAGGCTGGGCTTTCACTTGGAGGGGTGATGATCTGGTTTGTCAAGTGCTGTTGGCAAGTGTAATGCACTCAGTCCTTGAGATGCAAATGGAGGAGTTACTTGATTAAGAAGTAGTGGCTCTGGTCTCGTAAACTGACTGACAGCCGGGAGAGTGGTGTACTGGCCACATGCCCCTCAATATCAGATCCAGCGATGGGCCTTCATGATCTGTTAGGGCAGAGTTTATACATAGACTTAACTTCAGCATATTTCAACCATTCAGGAAATGTTCCATAAATAAAATATTAATCACACAAATACCTTAAAATGTCACTACACTTAGAGGCACACTCTTTACTCAGCTATATTGATACATTATCAAAGTCTCTAGAATTTTTTGATTATACAGATTTTATGGTGAACATTATTTCTACTGGTGCTGTGAAGGCCATATTCATATTATTGTAGATATTTGTAGTGACTGGTCTGAGATATTCCATGGCAGCATCTACTGAACCTGACAATCCCATCTTTTAAGTAACAGTTATGAAGTGCTTATTGAAAAGTTCAGCAACATTGCACACGTCTGTTACCCATGTATCATTTACTCTTAATACCATGTGCTCCTTTTCATCTCTGGTTCTCCCAGTCTCTTCCTTCACTATATCTCATATTGTCTTTATTTCGTTATCTGATGTGACTATCCTTATCTGGTAATTCATTTGCTTTGATGCCCATATTACTACCTTCAGTATTTTGCAGTATGTTTTGTACTGATGTATAGCATTTACATCAGAGCTGTTTCTGACTCATGTGGTTTTCTTTTGGTCTAACATGGTATCTTTATTCCTTGAGCAATCCATAGCTTTTTTGTAAACTTCAGTCTAATCTGGGTTAGATTTGAGGGGAAACAGTTTTCAAATAAGTTAAGGACATTATTAACAAAAGTATTGTACTTCTCATCCATGCTGTCAGCACTGTACACTTCACTCCAATTCATGTCCAAGAAGTTTCCTAAAACAATCAATTTTTGCCTTGCTGACTATCCTCTTGAACCCATATTTAGCAGATTGAATGTCCTAATCAGCTTTAACATTTAGTAAAAGGTTTGTTCATTAGACAATTCTATAAAGGTATTACCAATGGCTGTCTTTGAGTCCTTAGCTACTCTAGTTGGATAATGAAGATTTACAAGGTTGGCAAGAGCACTGCAGGTATCTGCAATCAAGCAATAAACATTACAACAATTTCATGTACTACTTCACCTTCCTTTTCATGATTTCAGAAACAACTACCACTGGAGCAGAATCTCATAGCAGTTTGTAGCAAAATAACTCAATATATTTCTTCCTGCCAATGAATAGTCTTTCAGAACTGCCTTGTTTTTCTAGTAGATACAAGTTCCCTGAGGATTTCACATTTTCCAGACAAATCATCACATTGTTGAGTATTTGGGGTATAGTGAAATGTTGATCCTCTTGCAAATTTATGCGCTGCATCTTAATAAATTCTCTCAAACAATTGTCAGGTTTCCAAGTGGAATTTTTGGACAGCTATTTTAGTTCAAGAGAGCATAGTGTGCAAGTTGACTTGATTCAAAACAGAAAAACTCACTGTGGACAAAAACAGACAAACCCTTGTTGAGACACTACGTCACAAAAACAAAGATGTGGTCCGAACAAAGTAAGTTCAACAAAACTTGTGCTTCTCTATATGACCTACAACTGCATTCTATTTTGGTTTTTGGTATTCGGTAAGCAAAAGAGTCAGTAGCACCCCAACCTACCATAAGAGTGCATGAAAGAGTACAATATCACATGACTGTGGCAATGAACAGAGAATGTCTACATCTCTACTGTGTGTTACAAAGAGTACTTGATGTAACATTATCATATCCCCATTTTTTGTTTCATTCACAAACAGTATGCACCAACTCCATACAAGCTTGAATTTCTTCGATATGCCCATCATGGTCAGTTCCTAAAATACAGCATGTCCCAGGGATACAACAGGAACACTCATTAAAAGCAAAAAAACCTAGTAAATGTGGGCTCTAAAATGCATATGGCAAGCATTGTGAGCACTTGTTTAGGACAAGAGATGTGTTTCACTGTGACGAAGATAAAGATACAGTACAACCCCACTTTTATGTTCCAGGAATTATTGCGTTTCCACCATTTACGACATTTTTTATCACTCCTGTCAAATTTCCTATGTCCACAATGTTAATTCACAACCGATTTTGCAACAACATATTTATAATTTTCCCGCAATTTATGCTTTATGAAAAGATGTTCATGGAGGGGGGGGGGAGGGGGAAATGACGTAAAATGACACTAGCACGATGTTGGCCATCAAGTAGTGTTTACAAACATTATGTGGTTAAGTTCCTTGACACCAGGGTGCTCTACTTAGTGGATTTAAACTGGTAAATGTGTAAAAGTTGGAACAATTCGTGCTGTATCTCCTGCCGCTGTCAAACTCTATCCTGCCTGGTGGCTGATAAGAGTAACTAGGTTTGTACAAATAAAGGTATCATGACCAATCACAACCATTTCCGAACTGTCTCTACAGCGCATGTGCAGTTTTGTGATTGTGATCACACCTCTGTTGAACCATATTTAGTGTGTTTCGGCTTTTGGCTGCTTGTAGCACTAGTTGACACCTTTATTCAGTTTACATTGCTCAGATGCTTTTGGTTTAAACACAGCACAAATTACGTATATTCTCATGCTGAGCAAAATGTGTTTCAGGGGTTCGTTCTCGTTAAGTGTAGTATTTACATATGTCTTTTTTGTGATGTTACACTAAAAAACAATGTGAGTGATAGTTTGCATGTGTGTGATTTTCTACATAACTGAGGAAGCACAGCATAGGATAACCTCGAACAGACGACTACAGTTCAAGAGATGCAGAACAACACATATGCTAACACCACACAAAATACTTATGTAAATATTTGCACTTGATATCAAGAAAAAATTCTCGAAACACATTGTGCTAAGCATGAAAAAATATGTAACTGATGCAGTGATTCATTATTTAAATAATGAATGACAGTGATAGGTGTTCCAAAAACATCGATGACGACGTATGAAATTGAGTCAAACATTTCTGCTTCCCAATTATCAGTTCCCATTATACTGGCAGTTTTTTTAGATAATAAACAAGCCCCTACATGAGTATTTTGATGCCTATTACGTGCACATACATAAAGTGTGAAAATGCCAGAGGGTATCCTATACATAACTTTTACAGCTTAAAACGTTATTTGCCACATTTTACACCTTTTTAAGTCCCTTGAAAAGTGTAAAAGAGGGGTTTCACTGTATATGCATTTTAGAGCTCATGTTTACTAGACTTTTTTGCTTCAAATGATAATTCGTGTCATACCCCTGAATATTGACCATTCTTCCTGGGACACACTGTATACATATGATATTGGAGTTTTAACAACAAAACTCAGCATGATGTGCAATGCCTTTCTTTTAACATCTGCCACTGGATTTCGATGAGTATCTCTCTAATGCTTTCATGTTTCCTCATTCGGTGGTACTGCTCTACATTTGATCTTCTCTGTCTCCTGTATTCACGCTACCTGTTAAGGTGTAAAAATATCAAGATTGACTTCAGAAAGTACCTGGTCTAAATGAGTTAACATATAGAGATAATAAAAGCAATGAGTACAGGCTGCTTAGCTATATTAAGTTTTGCAACAGCAACTTAATAGATTGCCTGTAACACAGGAAAGTCTAGCCAAAAACGCAGTTGATGCAACATCCAAACTATTTAGGGTCTTTTGAGCTTCAAGAACAAATTCAAGAGCTTTGTTGGAGTATTTGTTCATACTGCCTTCTGTGATTAAATATTCCTTTATCATTACAGGGAAATACAGTGAAGATTCAAAGTAAATTTATGAATACTTCATTACAATCTGTCAACAAAACTAATCAATTTTTCAAAAATATAATGTAACTGGATAGATACGAAATCTACTCATGCATACACACACACACACAAAGGTTAATCTTATTACACATGCTCCTGCTGCTTAATGAGTAGATTTTGCACCTATCCAATTTCATTACATTCTGTGGTGTCTCAAGTTAATGTACACACAGCAAAAGCGGAAACTTGTCCGTCTTTGGAAATATCCTGTATATTGATACATTAGTCATTTATTATAACTCTGTAAATAAATGTGCTGATTTTAATTTTCATTATTGTAGCTGCTATCAGAGTGGTGAACATAGCAGAATCTGGGCAGCGAAAATATCCCCAATAAGAAAAGATGTATCACACAATATGTCATCCATTAGCATCATTCTGTCTGTCATGAGCTCTTCCTCATCGGTACTGAACATTTAGCATTGGTTTTAAGGTTCATGCATACATGCGATCATGCACGCATGGCAGCTGTGTTGTTACTGTAATGTTCACATAGCATACAAAAATCACAACAAATATTACACAAAGAAATTAGTGCGGTATTGTTCCAAGTATATTAATTTTACAAGAAAGAAACAGAAACTATGTCCTCACATACTGGATTTGGTTGTGAGTGGATGCAGTATTAAAGTGCTGATTCCAGTTTCCACTTGGAGAAAGGGTAATTGTATGACTCAGAATTGTTGGATCTGAAGACCAATTTCCTTCTCTACAGTTGCACGATAGCTGCAAAACGCTGGATCCTGTCTGGCATTGGCAGTAGTCTTTGCTACATGTTCTGCTATAAAACTTCCTGGCAGATTAAAACTGTGTGCCAGACTGAGACTCGAACTCAGGACCTATGCCTTTCGCGGGCAAGTGCTCTACCACCTGAGCTACCCAAGCACGACTCACGCCCCGTCCTCACAGCTTTACTTCTGCCAGTATCTCGTCTCCTACCTTCCAAACATTATGTTCTGCTATAGTCTGAGCAGTGTCTCCGGATGCTGTTTGGAGACACCCATTTCAGCACTTCTGCTATTGGTTAACAACTGTGTTTACCAGAAATCATCGTGATGGGTTCACATACTTTTGTAGAACAAGCGGAACAGTTTATGAAGTCCAGGAACACTTTCCATGATCTTTGCTTTCTCTCCTTAATTATACGTTGAGCCTTGGCTCTCACAATTCTAAAGGCTGTGAGGTTTTTGGCTGTTGAGGGGCATTTAAACTGTCGAAAAGCCACAGCGGGCCTGTCCTGGATTGCTGAATGACACTCATCATCAGTCCATCGAGGTATTGGTTGCCTTATAATATTACCTGAAGACTTTGGGATAGATAAGTCAGTGGGATGTTGGATGGTCATATAATGTGGTCTGTCCATTGCTGGACATTGTTGCGGTGTTCAAACACAGCGAGCTGGCTGAACAACATCCAGTTACCCACGATGATCATCCATTTTTGTGGCTTCTGTTTAGGTAATGGTGGAAGCGGAGAAGGAAGTGGTCACTGGAATGAAAGTCACCAATAACTTCCCACCGAACAGCATCTGCGAAGGCTGGATAGTAGAAAGAGAGGATGATGGGTAAGAATGACTCAGTTATCAGCACAGAAATGAATGGGAGTACCTGTGTTCAGTATGTACAGCTCGTGAGATGTCATGACAGTCTCCAAAACCTGGTCCTGAAGGCAAGTAGAGGTAGAGCACCACAAGACATGATGGGCACTGAAGTGTGCCAGTAGGAGAAATGGTCGGGGAGTTGTTCCATAAGATCTGTGATAACCTCAGAGTCTACAGCATCTTGCAGAGGTTAATACAGTGAGGAAACAGCGATCCTCCAACACACCTGAACTTCAACTGCAGCTGCTTGCAGGTCAGCAGCCAGGGGGAGACCAGAAGAGTGGTGCACATTATTGACAAACACAGTAATCCCTCAATTGGCCCTTTCCCCAGTCATGCCCTCCAGGCAATAGAGCATATAGCCCAGTAGTAGTGGGGTGTCAGATGTTTTAAAATGAGTTTCCTGCAAAAGCAAGCATTGGAGGCACCACTGTGCTAGGAGTTTCAGTTCCCCCACACCTGTCCTGAATCTATTAAAGTTCCACTGTTGGATGGGAAGCATCTAACATGGGGGTAGAACTTTCATCCTGATTTTCTGCCATGGAGGGGAGCCCGCAAAGAGTGAAGGCTCTGCCTTGAAGGGAGAAGATTGCCCAGCCCGACATCAAGGTCCATTGCCTCTGAGCAAGATTTGAGAAAGACATCAGACAGGATGTCAACATCATTGGACTATGTACTTCCCATCTCAGTCAGTGGGCAATTCTTTGTCTTCGACTTTGATTTTTTGAGCTAAGGTGGTTTCACTGCCACAAATGAGGAAGTGATAATGGCAGCAATAGATAGTGGACCGGACGGAATCTTTGGAGGGGAAAGGAGTCCTGCAACAACAGCAACATGGCCTTTTCTGAAGTTCTGAGGAGAGGTACATGCTTTGACATAACTGCAGCAGCAGCAAAGGTGCATTGTGCCGACACCAGCGACCTGCTTTTGCATAGCAGCATCGGCTTTCTGCATTGGTTGTTTAAGAATCAAAGCGAAGGAGGTAGCAAACATTGGGGACAGTACGACCTTATACATCTTTTTGGCCTCAATATACAGGATGTGCTTCATAGTCTTAAGCTCTTGTATCTTCCGTTCTTCAAGATACATGCTGCAGTCCCTACCAACAGGGTTAGCCCTAGAGCAATTCACACACATCATAGGAGATGAACAAGCGACTCCTTCGTGGACGGCCTTACCGCATTTAAGACAAATGGTTCCTCTGTGACACCCAAGAGCAGTATGACCAAAACACTAGCATTTGAAACAATGCATTGAGCTGGGGACATAAACCCTTGGAAGGAACTCGCGAGTCAAGAGAACTGGCTACACAAGCCCTCTTGTTTGATTGGATGTCAGGCACTAACAGCAGCTCACCCTTTCTGCTGGGAGGAAGAGGAGAGAATTTTGAGGATTCTATCATGGTCCCACGAACAGCTTGGGAAATAAAAGTCCACCTACACAGAGCCCCACATGCCTAGGTAGGCTTTATACAACTGAGGTGTCGTAGGTTCCCCAGAGGTTGACCGCTAACAACTGTTCCACCTCAACAGCCATGCACCTCATCAGCACACCTTGAGACTAAAGTAGTAGTAGTAGTAGTAGTAGTAGTAGTAGTATTTTTCCCAAGGTCAACCCAATATGCCCATTCCCTGTGGCACACAACGTTCCACCTTCACACCACACTGTATTCGCTGAAGCATGCCCACATCTCGCAGTGACAGAGGATTGGTGACATTTACCAGTCCCAGCTCAGGAACCCGGGGTCACCTAGCTCATACCCAGAAAACAAATGCTGACTCCCTTGGGGCATGGCAATACATACTGCTAGAACTAGTAATCCTGTAACTGTGTTAACACAGGAACCTTGGCAAACAAACTGGTTTTCAAAAGAAGACTACAGTACATCCTTTTTTTCAATTTTACACTTCTGTGGTACAATGGTAGTTAACTGATATGCTAAACAGCAACATTCTCAATAACATTATACTGAAAGGTTTTTTATTCATCTATTTCACTATCTTACTACTACACCACAATGTTTACATGGTCACAATATACCAAATTTGGAATGGTCTTTCCTGTTTGTTAATTTTCATGCAGATACAACTACTGATAATGTTCCAGTTCAAAATTTATATAATTACTGGAAAGAGCAAAATACTTCAATTTTGATTAATCAAAAACTGACATGCTGAACAATGAGTTTATTAATATGTCTGGATCATGACAAACCTCATTTATGAGAGGGAGAAACATTCATGTTCATTCTTTCAACTATTTTCATACACCTAAATCCAGGTAGGTGCTAGTAGAGTACCAGCAACAGACACTGAACTTGTTTTTGTTGTTGTTATTGTTGTTGTTATATGAAATATTTGTTACATGTACTCACATGGTGTGTGTACTGTTACAAATGTAAAAGTCAAGTCGTACTATATTAAACAAGTTCAGTCCAACTTCCAAATTTCTCATTTGCAAGTACTTACGATTGTCAGGCAGCTGTATCTTGTTGAAGACCTCCAATAACAAATCAACAGCAACAAATGGTCCCCGAAAGCACCCCGGTGGCGGAAGTAAGGTGCACAGCTGTGCAGCTGCTGGAGGGATCGGGAATACACCACCTACAAGAGAAAGCATGAAACTAAGTATTTAAATCACTAACATTATGGATGTTCTACACTCTACAATTCCACGTCTCAACATTGATTCTGCATCGCCATCAAAGAAAACTCTCTTTTTATCAAACCTGCAGTTCGGTATGTGTGTTTTTTTGCAAGTTGCCATACGCAATTCATAGCTATATCCCCAGTTTAAGCAGTTGTTACAGTTTCTGACCTCAACAGCTCCTTTGACAACAGAATCCCAGTAGTTAAACACATGGGTTACGGCACAAAAGTATTTCCTGGGATTCTATTATCAAAAAAGCCAATGTGATCAGAATACAGAACAATAGCTGTAATTGAAACAGCGGTATAACCTTTGAGGTGCACCAGAATGAGCATTAGATACTGTAAGACTACAGAGAAATAAGTTGAGTTATCCATCACATAATGGGATCAGTATCACTACTTATGACCCTCCATCAGACATCGACATAATCTCTGGTAACATGTGGATGTCTCCATGACATAATTCAGCCAATACAATACAGAGGTATCATTTGGCTATTAGTATGACAGTTAACTGTTGATGGTGATAGAGGAAATCAATGAAAGCCTGATTTTACAAAATATTCCAAAAAGACAAGCAGGCTGAGAAACATTCTAACAAGAAGATAGACCTCAATTAAGAACACCATAAGCTGACAAAAGCCAGAAAATTCCATTACATGGCGGAAATTGGGGATTTTTTTGTGTGAAAATAGGACAGAAAACTAAAGAGTGATTTTTCTGTAAGAACTTTCACAGACGATGCCAGGAAAGACAAAAAGCTAAAAACGAAACTGCCTACAATGAAGAAATTTTACGGGCTGTGATGGTTCCAAACCATTTTTTAATTGCAAGTGGTCGCAGACTTGTAAGATAAAGAGTAAAAACAGACAATGCTAAAAAGGAATATTCTCATTATAGTGAGGTGATACAAATAATCATTTCACCTGCCATCTGGAAAATGCTGAAAGAATGTGTGTTTCACAGAATAATAGGGTGCGCTCCAAAAAACAAATTAACAGCAAATGAGCATCAAAGGGCATAGCGGTGTTGGGAGGGGGATCAAACTCAGCTCTAAATACTGTTTCACAGTTTGATTGCAAACCAGACATTGAGTGCATGTAACAACACAGCTTACAGTACCTGAAGATGACAACTTGTTTAGTTATTGAAATATCATGCCAAAAAATGGAATTAACAACTTGGATGAACACTGAAAGGCACACTATTCATCAATAATGCTAAAAAACAAGAGAGATAATAAAACCACATTATTTTTAAGAACATGTTTATGCATTTTAAGCTACTTTATTGCCTGTGTGAAAACAAAAATTATGTCCCACCATACCAAGACAATTTATTACATCTCTTCTGATGCACACATCCTGTAAACCACACATACTTGCTAGGAGAAATTTTACATCTGGCTTTATGTAAAAACTCATTTTCTTTGAGTTAATTTGTAGTTGGTGACAGCGGCCAGATCGGCAGGTGCAAGACAACTAAAATATGGCAGTCAATGTGTCAAATGAATAAAAATGAAAGTCAGCATGCTGCCCTTACAAAGATCTACCAAATCTTTAGCAATGTGTAGCGTCCTATGGCCTTGCTTTGGAAGTAAGAAATTTACAAGCAAAACTAACACTAAGATATGATACACGTCTCCACTTATAAAATTTGAGATGATGACCAGGCCTGCAGAAGTATAGAAAGTACTAACTATTGAACCAAAAAGGAATATGAAAAGAACAGAAGAGCCTAGGATAAACTGAAGGATGGTTATCCTATCTTCAACAGTGTCATAACAGATTGAGCCCAAGCTCAAAATGGACACAAGTCAGGAAAGAAATTGGCCACATCTTTTTCAAAGCTACCATCATTGTATATAAATGAACCATAGAAAACCTAAATGCCAATAAATGGGTAAAAATTAGAACCCTGCCCCTTTCAATGAGAATGCAGTGCCTCAACCATTTTGTCACTTCACCCAGTTAGGATGAAGTCAAAGATGTATGTAAAAAGAAAATACAAGAAACTGACCTCAACTCTGTGACCTGAGCCCCAGAAATAGTGCTCACGAGGGAAACATTCCACGTAGGAATACATATATATATATATATATATATATATATATATATATATATATATATATATATATATATAAAAAGAAAGATGATGAGACTTACCAATCCCGGGAGCGGAAAGACTTACCTTAGGGGGAAAAAAGGACGGGTATACACTCGCATACACACACATATGGATGGATATGTGTGTGTATGCAAGTGTATACCCGTCCTTTTTTCCCCCTAAGGTAAGTCTTTCCGCTCCCGGGATTGGAATGACTCCTTACCCTCTCCCTTAAAACCCACATCCTTTCGTCTTTCCCTCTCCTTCCCTCTTTCCTGATGAGGCAACAGTTTGTTGCGAAAGCTTGAATTTTCGGGAGCGGAAAGACTTACCTTAGGGGGAAGAAAGGACGGGTATACACTCGCACACACACACATATCCATCCACACACACACACATATAGGGAAACATTCCACGTAGGAAAAATATATCTAAAAACAAAGATGATGTGACTTACCAAACAAAAGCGCTGGCAGGTCGATAGACACACAAACAAACACAAACATACACACAAAATTCAAGCTTTCGCAACCAACGGTTGCTTCATCAGGAAAGAGGGAAGGAGAGGGAAAGACGAAAGGATGTGGGTTTTAAGGGAGAGGGTAAGGAGTCATTCCAATCCCGGGAGCGGAAAGACTTACCTTATGGGGAAAAAAGGACAGGTATACACTCGCGCGCGCGCGCGCACACACACACACACACATATATCCATCCGCACATACACAGACACAAGCAGACAGTCCTTTCGTCTTTCCCTCTCCTTCCCTCTTTCCTGATGAAGCAACCGTTGGTTGCGAAAGTTTGAATTTTGTGTGTATGTTTGTGTGTCTATCGGCCAGCCAGCGCTTTTGTTTGGTAAGTCACATCATCTTTGTTTTTAGATATATTTTTCCCACGTGGAATGTTTCCGATGATGTGACTTACCAAACAAAAGCGCTGGCTGGCCGATAGACACACAAACATACACACAAAATTCAAACTTTCGCAACCAACGGTTGCTTCATCAGGAAAGAGGGCAGGAGAGGGAAAGACGAAAGGACTGTCTGCTTGTGTCTGTGTATGTGTGGATGGATATATATATATATATGTGTGTGTGTGTGTGTGTGTGTGTGTTACCCACCAGGCCTCAATCTCCGCTAATTTCAAGTTGCCGCCACTCATACCTCACCTGTCATTCAACATCATCTTTGCCTCTTCACTTCCGCCTCGACTGACATCTCTGCCCAAACTTTAAATATGTCTGCTTGTGTCTGTATATGTGTGGATGGATATGTGTGTGTGTGTGTGTGTGTGTGTGTGTGTGTGTGTGTGTGCGCGCGAGTGTATACCTGTCCTTTTTTCCCCCTAAGGTACGTCTTTCCGCTCCCGGGATTGGAATGACTCCTTACCCTCTCCCTTAAAACCCACATCCTTTCGTCTTTCCCTCTCCTTCCCTCTTTCCTGATGAGGCAACAGTTTGTTGCGAAAGCTTGAATTTTGTGTGTATGTTTATGTTCGTTTGTGTGTCTGTCGACCTGCCAGCACTTTCATTTGGTAAGTCACATCATCTTTGTTTTTATATATAATATGTGTGTGTGTGTGTGTGTGTGTGTGTGTGTGTGTGTGTGTGTGAAGAAGGCATTGGCTGAAAGCTCATCTTTTCGTTATACCTGTCTGGTACTTAACATGTCATCTTTACAGTGTGTAGATATCTATCCTTTTTGTTGACTTCAACAGAGCTATTTGAAAAAAATAAATAAATAAAATTAGTTTTAGGACATTCTTTTATATTCTGCTCAGTATAGCCTCTGTGTGCAGACAATAGCATTTTTACATCTTTTTAAAACAACACCTTTCATGTTCTACGCTTTCTGCATGCCCTCAAACCATTTAGTACAGACTTCATTAACAGGCCATTAAGATACATGTAATATCTACATCTGTATCCATGTGTATACTATGCAAAATCACTGCATGTATGGTCAAGGATAACTTATACTTCCAAACAATGGAAAATCTAGGATAGAATAATGACAATATTGTTGTCATTGCTGTGGTCTTTAGTCTAGAGAGCTCCATGCTACTCTATCCTGTACAAGCTGCTTCATCTCCAGGTAACTACTATCACCTAAATCCTTCTGCATCTGCTCAGTGTATTCATCTCTTGGTCTCCCTGTACGATTTTTACCCTCCACGGTGCCCTCCAATACTAAATTGGTGATCCCTTGATGCCTCAGAACATGTCTTACCAAACGATCCCCTCTTCTCACCAAGTTGCGCCACAAATTCCTCATCTCCCCAATTCGATTCACTACATCCTCATTAGTTATGTGATGTACCAATCTAATATTCAGCATTCTTGTCTAGCACCACATTTTGAAAGCTTCTATTCTCTTCTTGTCTAAACTATTTATCATCCATGTTTCACATCCATACATGACTACACTCCATACAAATACTTCCAGAAAAAGGCTTCCTGACACTTAATCTATACTCTATGTTAACAAATTTCTCTTCAGAAAGACTTTCCTTGCCATTGCCAGTCTACATTTTATATTCTCTCTACTTTGACCATCATCAGTTATTTTGCTCCCCAAATAGCCGAACTCGTCTACTACTTTTAAGTGTTTCATTTCCTAATGTAATTCCTTCAGCATCACCCAATTTAATTAGGCTACATTCCATTATCTTCATTTTGCTTTTGTTAATGTTCATCTTATATCTTCCTTTCAAGACACTCCATTCTGTTCAACTGCTCATCCAGGTCCTTTGCTGTCTCCGACAGGATTACAATGTCATCGGCAAACCTCAAAGTTTTTATTTCTTCTCCATGGATTTTGATTCCTACTCCAAATTTTTCTTTTGTTTCCTTTACTGTTTGCTCAATATACAGATTGAATAACACTGGGATAGGTTACAAACCTGTCCCATGCCCTTCCCAACTACCACTTTCCTTTCATGCCCCTTGACTCTTATAATTGCCATCTGGTTTCTGTACAAATTGTAAATAGCCTTTCGATACCTGTATTTTACCTCTGCCACCTTCAGACTTTGAAAGAGAGTATTCCAGTCAACATTAACAAAAGCTTTCCCTAAGTTTGCAAATGATAGAAATGTAGATTTGCCTTTCCTTAATCTATCTTCTAAGATAATTCATAGGGTCAGTATTGCTTCACGTTTTCCAACATTTCCACGGAATACAAATTGATCTCCTCCGAGATTGGCTTCTACCAATTTTTTCATTTGTCTGTAAAGGATTCATGCTAGTATTTTGCAGCCGTGACTTATTATACTGATAGTTCAGTAATTTTCACACCTGTCAACATCTGCTTTCTTTGGGATTGGAATTATTATATTCTTTTTGAAGTATGAGGGTATTTCAGCTGACTCATACACCTTGCTCACGAGATGGTAAAGTTTTGTCAGGGCCGGTTCTCCCAAGGCAGTCAGTAGTTCTAATGGAATGTTGTCTACACCCGGGACCTTGTTTCGACTTAGATCTTTCAGTGCTATGTCAAATTCTTCATGCAGTATCATATCTCCCATTTCATCTTTGTCCTCTTCCATTTCCATAATATTGCCCTCAAGTACATCGCCCTTGTATAGAACCTCTATATACTCCTTCCACCTTTCTGCTTTCCCTTCTTTGCTTAAATCTGGTTTTCCATCTGAGCTCTTGATATTCATACAAGTGATTCTCTTTTCTCCAAAGGTCTCTTTAATTTTCCTGCAGGCAGTATCTATCTTACCCATAGTGATATATGCTTCTACATCCTTACATTTCTCCTCTAGCCATCCCTGCTTAGCCATTTTGCACTTCCTGTCAATCTCATTTTTGAGATGTTTGTATTCCTTTTTGCCTGCTTCATTTACTGCATTTTTATACTTTCTCCTTTCATCAATTAAATTCGTATCTCTTCTGTTAGCCAAGGATTTCTACTAGCCCTCATCTTTTTACCTACTTGATTCTCAGTTGCCCTCACTATTTCATCTCTCAAAGCTACCCATTCTTCTTCTACTGCATTTTTTTCACCCGTTCTTGTCAATAGTTTCCTAATGCTCTCTCTGAAACTCTCTATAACCTCTGGTTCTTTTAGTTTATCCAGATCCCATCTCCTTAAATTCCCACCTTTTTGCTGTTTCTTCAGTTTTAATCTACAATGACAATATTATGAAAAGGATACATTGTTGCTCACCATAAAGTGGAGATGTTGAGTCACAGATAGGCACAACAAAAAAAGACTTTCAAACAAGTTAGCTTTTGGTCAAAGAGGCTTCCTCCTTAATCAGACCCCCCCCACACACACACACGTGCAAACCAAACTCACACACACCTGACCACTGTCTGACTGCCGAGGGAAGACTTCCTATCTGACCTTGGCAGGCAGAGATAGTGTGTGTGAGAGTTGTGTTTGTGTTTCTACTTTAAGTTAAACTGCATGTTAACAATGTATCCAAAAATACCAGCTTGTAGGAAGAATTCATTACTTTACTAAAGATACATTTACAAATATCACAAAAATACAGTCTCCTTCATTACCAGGTACAGGATGATCACCAGGTATGGTATTAGCTTTAGGTTTGTAAGGTATCATCTGTGAGACATCTGGCCGAGGAACTTTGGCAGCTTCATCTTCATCTAAAGATGAGCAGGCAGCCAGAGGGTGAAACGCTCTCGATGCTGTGCTCGCAACTTCATTGTATCCTATTGCTCTATAAGAAAAAATAAACAGTTTGAGCACTGGTTAACAGATTAAGGATGTGGATTAACTAAGTATTTTCTAGAGGGAAGCAGACACGTTGTTTTAGAGTTCACCAATGTTCAACACAACACATACTTCTGACATTTTTCTTTAGATGCAATAAATACTTACTTTAGTTCACCTGGAGTACATGGATACAAATCAAGGAATTTGTATCTATCCACCAGCTGAGCTGTTTCCTTTCCTTGAAATTCTTTTATCTGCAAAGAAGAAAAAACAGCAATGTTTAAACACAACATTTCTTATTTGTAAATGTACATTTTATGTTGTTCAATGAAAATACTAACCTGACTGAGAACAGCACTTCGCCTCTTTTCAACTTTAACAATACTTGCGAGGTCTCCAATATTTGATTCAAATTCAAGAAAACGATTCCAGATTTCACTGTAAATTAACATCTCACAGTCAGTATGAAACAACTGTTCAAATTATATGGCTGAGAAAGGAAATTAGATATGGTACATATCACAACTCTGAAATCATCCAACACCTTCAAAATACAAAAATTGGATTTAAAATTTATCAACAAAAAAAAAAAAAAAGAGAGAATAGATAGACATTTATAATGACTGAAGGGCTTAAATGGCTTTTACTTACCTTCTTCAAATTAAATTACACACAAAACATTTGTATACAGTCCCAAATTTATATTTATTATTCTATGGTGCATTTCAGGGCACAGTACCTCATTTTCGTATGGCTAACAATTCTGTTTTTCTTGTATTATTGGTGATTATAAAAATACAGAAGAATGCTGCAAGATGCGTATTTATTCCAGAATGAAAATACAAAAATTTGTTTCTTTTTTCAAGATAGTGCAAGATAGACAATATTAAAGTAGCAAAGAGACATGAGAAGCACATCACTGTACACCGTTGCGAAACTTCATGACAGAGTTAAACTGTAAATCATGTGCCAGAGTAGCTCCTTCAAATTTTATTTCAGCACACAGCTTTAATTTCTATAACAGCATGCAATCCATTGTAAAGTAGAATTTTATTTCAGCACACAGCTTTAATTTCTATAACAGCATGCAATCCATTGTAAAGTAAACTATTAAAACTAAAAACAAGCCCATAGGCTGAGGACAACCCATTATTCCATAACATCCATTATTCCATAATATCCCTTATTCCAGGAGAGGTAGTCTGATAAGCTATGTATGCATGCATGAGAGTTCTGTGAGATGTGGGAAGTGGGAGGAAGGTACTAACAGAATTGAAGCTGCAAGGGTGGGTTTCATGTTATGGCTGGATAATTCACCCATTAAGAGCTCAGTCATGTTTTGTAAAACTCTTAAGACATTTCCAGGATACATAATAACAGGAAAATAATACTAAAATACAATTTATACTTACACAGACTTTTCAGGCTCTAAGCTACCAGACGACAGTACTCTTTCAAACAGAACTCTTGTGTTGTTATCCTCTGAAATAATAATTAAACGAAAGGAAAAAAATTAACTGATGTCATATCCACTGGTGATAGGGGTAAATGGTATGAACAATATTTAAATGGAACTCACCATTTAAGTGGGAAAGATAGTCAATATAGCACAGTATATAATCAGGGTTATCCGAAAACTTCTTTAGGCCTAGTTCAAATATTCTGAAAGCAATATTCTTGTCCTTGCTGCAATAATATTCCATCAATGCAGCAGCTACAAAAACGTGGAACCTAGAGCGTGAATCTTCCCTCGCTCTCTTGAACACTGTGCGAGCAGATTTTATTCCTTCAGCACGTCGAGCAAACTTCATGTACTGTACATAGGCCTAGAAAAGCATAAATTTTAAATGTAAGAGCAATGACACAAGCATGTATACCGGCAGTCATTATCACAGCACTGGCTTTCGTCATTCCTGCAATATTTATGTTTCAAAATTTCATTTACTGGCCCGAAGAAAACAAACTACAAACTTCTTGGTCATAATTTAGTGCCACAATCCATGTTAATTACAAATAGAAATTCCTAAATAAGTAATTACAAGTGAATAATTAAAGGTAGTACAACTGATAAAAGTTTTTACATTTTCAGGCAAATGAGGATAACATCTTCATGAGTAGCTAAAGTAATATACATAGTGAAGTCCATCCTATGAGATAATGTCCAAGTTAACACTTTCAACTTCAATAGCAGAAGATCCTCTTAGAAAAGAGATACATCTGTTGCAGAGTTGTTGAGGACAAGATTGGAAAACGGAAAACAGATGCATATTCAGAAGGTGGTAATATAATGTGATGGCACACACTTTTAAGCACCAATGAATTACAAATATTGTAAAGGAGGAAGGGGAACACACACACACACACAATCACACACACACACACACACACACACACACACACACACACACACACACACACACAAAAGCAAGCAAACAAACACAGAGAGAGAGAGAGAGAGAGAGAGAGAGAGAGAGAGAGAGAGAGAGATATGACAAATGGGGGAGTAAATAGGGGAGTAGCAGATGGAGAAAAAAGGGGAAAAGGGGAGGGGGAGAGGACTGAGGAGAAAAGAACACTGACAGCTACTATTGCTAGAATGTAAGCGTCCTATAGAGTCAGTATATTAAATGTAATCAGCTTGCATGCCAGTCACAACTACTATAATCTAAAGACTCAGCTACATAAAGAATGAAGAAAAGAAATTGCACAACTGGCATCAAAAGTGGTATTTCATTTTTTTTAGTTTGTACTCCAAGAAACAATGTGGCTAAAGGTGTGACCTGTCATCTAACTCCCCACAGATAATATCTGCTGATAGCTTTCTTTTTCTTGAAACTGCAGCATTTACTGGGCAGAGACTGGTCTCACGACAGGGAGAACGGTGTTTTTAAACCACAGTGGCAAGTTGTAGACCCAAATCCAAAACACTATGTTAAATAAAAAGTAGGGGACAAATTGAATGGCTGTTGGCACAAATGTGATACCAGCCAAACCAATAATTACACTCACTTGCATCAACAATTGTGACCATCAAACAACTACACTGTAGACTAACAGGAAATAATGACATTGTGAAATATTTGCTGTATTTAACTTCAAAAATTAATCAGTTATTGCAAATATGTTACAGCTTAATGATAGAATTAATATTATGAAATATCACCTGCATGAAGATGATATACAGAGGGGTTCGGGAAAAGGTAGACACTCTTTGATGGTCAATATTAATAGAACAAAATGACATACTGTAACAATTCTTGCACGAGGGGAAGATTATTTTGTGTGTTCAAAGCACACCTTATTAGCAGCCAAACAACATCAATGGCAGTGAACTGTTAAGAGAACGACAGCTGTCAGTGTTGCTGGTGTGACAGCAGCACAGGACGCCAGCCACACAGGACGCAATGACAGTTTCTCGTAGCTCATTTAGTGTAGCTGGCTTCCGTTGACGAATTTCATTTTTCAAAGTCCACTATAGGTAGCAATAAAGAGGTGTAAAGTCTGGAGGCCCCAATGAATACTCAAGAGCTCCTCTCCAAACTATCTATCTTCCAGGTAGATTTTCATCCAAGCAGGACGCGATAGCTTTCTGGTAGAGAGGTGGAACACCATTTTGTTGTAGGTAAAAATCTTTCATTTACAAACACCACTCGAATGGGAGGTAAAAATCAATGTTTGCAGCATATGAAAATACACCTCACCAGTTACAGTACCTTCAAGTAAGGATGGGCCAATCAAACCATGCGATGACAGACCAGACCACACATTAACACACGGTAGATTGAAATGTTTGTCCACGTGAATGTGAGGATTTTCAGGAGCCCCGTACATGCAGCTGTGGCAGTTTACAGTACCATTCAGTTTGAATTGTGCCTCATCAGATCAGAGAACCATCCTTGCAAACTGTTCATCCTCACGAAGCATACCTTCACCCCACTCGCAGTACTCCAATCCTTTGGTCTGGGCCACCCTCGTTCACACTGTGCAGCAATCCTAGAATCTACACTTTCCACTTTACACCCTCCAGAATTTGTCATCTGCTTGATCAGCTTATCCTACTGTCACATGCACCATGCTTCACAGATTTTTGAGGTGACCTAGTAAAATGTTGCAACACAGCAGCACTGAAAGCTGACTTGCTGACGTTTTTGGTCAGCCAGACCCTTACTAACATCCTGAACAGTACTGCTGCCTTCAAGCTTACACCAAACGTCATACATTGTTGTACACATTATGCCACTGCCATTGTACCTCCATCATGTTTTCATACTTCCAGTATCACTTCAATATGGCCTTGCATTGTCAAACGATAACCTTACTTCATTCATTGGTGTGCTGTCATCTGCTGGAAAATCTATATCACAATCTGTTGAGAAAATAATGGCCTATGCTACCGTGAAAAATTACAGAAATATGTCATTTCGTTCCATAGATATTTACTATGAAGGAGTCTTCAACATGGGGGGCTGTAATCCCCACTCCTTCCTAATTCCCTGTATTGTCCACATTAGTCGTTTATGAAGATTTGAGAGGGGCGAAGATTACAATAAACTTTCTAGCTTACTTAGCTCATCATGTAGAGCTGGTTCCAGTTCTTCTTTTCTATGGATCTGATTCTTGAAGCGGAAAATGTTACATCCTAGGTCCTCACTGTTGGATTGATCTAAATAAATTTGAAGATTGCTGTTGCAGAATTTTTGTTTTTATGTAAATCTATTTTCTCAAATTTTAGTATATCATACAGTCTTTTGATTTTTCCCATTTAGAAGGGCGAAATTACATTGACAATTCCTGACAGATTAAAACTGTGAGGACAGGTCATGAGTCGTGCTTGGGTAGCTCAGTTGGTAAAGCACTTGCCTGCGAAATGCAAAGGTCCCGAGTTCAAGTCTCGGTCCGGTACACAGTTTTAATCTGTCAGGAAGTTTCATACAGCGCACACTCGCTGCAGAGTGAAAATCTCATTCTGAAATTACATTGTTTGCACAAAATACAAAAATACTTCTGATCATATCAGAGACATGCTTACGACTCCGACATTCTGCAGGAATATCCATATTCTAAAGTGTTAACCTTCCCCCATGAACCATGGACCTTGCCGTTGGTGGGGAGGCTTGCGTGCCTCAGCGATACAGATGGCCGTACCGTAGGTGCAACCACAACGGAGGGGTATCTGCTGAGAGGCCAGACACACATGTGGTTCCTGAAGAGGGGCAGCAGCCTTTTCAGTAGTTGCAGGGGCAACAGTCTGGATGATTGACTGATCTGGCCTTGTAACATTAACCAAAACGGCCTTGCTGTGCTGGTACTGCGAACGGCTGAAAGCAAGGGGAAACTACAGCCGTAATTTTTCCCGAGGACATGCAGCTTTACTGTATGATTAAATGATGATGGCGTCCTCTTGGGTAAAATATTCCGGAGGTAAAATAGTCCCCCATTCGGATCTCCGGGCGGGGACTACTCAAGAGGACGTCGTTATCAGGAGAAAGAAAACTGGCATTCTACGGATCGGAGCGTGGAATGTCAGATCCCTTAATCGGGCAGGTAGGTTAGAAAATTTAAAAAGGGAAATGGATAGGTTAAAGTTAGATATAGTGGGAATTAGTGAAGTTCGGTGGCAGGAGGAAGAAGACTTTTGGTCAGGTGATTACAGGGTTATAAATACAAAATCAAATAGGGGTAATGCAGGAGTAGGTTTAATAATGAATAAAAAAAAATAGGAGTGTGGGTTAGCTACTACAAACAGCATAGTGAACGCATTATTGTGGCCAAGATAGACACAAAGCCCATGCCTACTACAGTAGTACAAGTTTATATGCCAACTAGCTCTGCAGATGATGAAGAAATTGATGAAATGTATGACGAGATAAAAGAAATTATTCAGGTAGTGAAGGGAGACGAAAATTTAATAGTCATGGGTGACTGGAATTTGTCAGTAGGAAAAGGGAGAGAAGGAAACATAGTAGGTGAATATGGATTGGGGGGAAGAAATGAAAGAGGAAGCCGCCTTGTAGAATTTTGCACAGAGCATAACTTAATCATAACTAACACTTGGTTCAAGAATCATAAAAGAAGGTTGTATACCTGGAAGAATCCTGGAGATACTAATAGGTATCAAATAGATTATATAATGGTAAGACAGAGATTTAGGAACCAGGTTTTAAATTGTAAGACATTTCCAGGGGCAGATGTGGATTCTGACCACAATCTATTGGTTATGAACTGCAGATTGAAACTGAAGACATTGCAAAAAGGTGGGAATTTAAGGAGATGGGACCTGGATAAACTGAAAGAACCAGAGGTTGTAGAGAGTTTCAGGGAGAGCATAAGGGAACAATTGACAGGAATGGGGGAAAGAAATACAGTAGAAGAAGATTGGGTAGCTCTGAGGGATGCAGTAGTGAAGGCAGCAGAGGATCAAGTAGGTAAAAAGACGAGGGCTAATAGAAATCCTTGGGTAACAGAAGAAATATTGAATTTAATTGATGAAAGGAGAAAATATAAAAATGCAGTAAATGAAGCAGGCAAAAGGGAATACAAACGTCTCAAAAATGAGATCGACAGAAAGTGCAAAATGGCTAAGCAGGGATGGCTAGAGGACAAATGTAAGGATGTAGAGGCTTGTCTCACTAGGGGTAAGATAGATACTGCCTACAGGAAAATTAAAGAGACCTTTGGAGAGAAGAAAACCACTTGTATGAATATCAAGAGCTCAGATGGCAACCCAGTTCTAAGCAAAGAAGGGAAGGCAGAAAGGTGGAAGGAGTATATAGAGGTTCTATACAAGGGCGATGTACTTGAGGGCAATATTATGGAAATGGAAGAGGACAAAGATGAAATGGGAGATATGATACTGCATGAAGAATTTGACATAGCACTGAAAGATCTAAGTCGAAACAAGGTCCCGGGTGTAGACAACATTCCATTAGAACTACTGACTGCCTTGGGAGAACCGGCCCTGACAAAACTTTACCATCTCGTGAGCAAGGTGTATGAGTCAGCTGAAATACCCTCATACTTCAAAAAGAATATAATAATTCCAATCCCAAAGAAAGCAGGTGTTGACAGATGTGAAAATTACCGAACTATCAGTTTAATAAGTCACAGCTGCAAAATACTAACGCGAATTCTTTACAGACGAATGGAAAAACTGGTAGAAGCGGATCTCGGGGAAGATCAGTTTGGATTCCGTAGAAATGTTGGAACACGTGAGGCAATACTAACCTTACGACTTATCTTAGAAGTAAGATTAAGAAAAGGCAAACCTACGTTTCTAGCATTTGTAGACTTAGAGAAAGCTTTTGACAACGTTAACTGGAATACTCTCTATCAAATTCTGAAGGTGGCAGGGGTAAAATACAGGGAGCGAAAGGCTATTTACAATTTGTACAGAAACCAGATGGCAGTTATAAGAGTCGAGGGGCATGAAAGGGAAGCAGTGGTTGGGAAAGGAGTGAGACAGGGTTGTAGCCTCTCCCCAATGTTATTCAATCTGTATATTGAGCAAGCAGTAAAGGAAACAAAAGAAAAATTCGGAGTAGGTATTAAAATTCACGGAGAAGAAGTAAAAACTTTGAGGTTCACCGATGACATCGTAATTCTGTCAGAGACAGCAAAGGACTTGGAAGAGCAGTTGAACGGAATGGACAGTGTCTTGAAAGGAGGATATAAGATGAACATCAACAAAAGCAAAACGAGGATAATGGAATGTAGTCAAATTAAATCGGGTGATGCTGAGGGGATTAGATTAGGAAATGAGACACTTAAAGTAGTAAAGGAGTTTTGCTATTTAGGGAGTAAAATAACTGATGATGGTCGAAGTAGAGAGGATATAAAATGTAGACTGGCAATGGCAAGGAAATCGTTTCTGAAGAAGAGAAATTTGTTAACATCGAGTATAGATTTAGGTGTCTGGAAGTCGTTTCTGAAAGTATTTGTATGGAGTGTAGCCATGTATGGAAGTGAAACATGGACGATAACCAGTTTGGACAAGAAGAGAATAGAAGCTTTCGAAATGTGGTGCTACAGAAGAATGCTGAAGATAAGGTGGGTAGATCACGTAGCTAATGAGGAGGTATTGAATAGGATTGGGGAGAAGAGAAGTTTGTGGCACAACTTGACTAGAAGAAGGGATCGATTGGTAGGACATGTTTTGAGGCATCAAGGGATCACAAATTTAGCATTGGAGGGCAGCGTGGAGGGTAAAAATCGTAGAGGGAGACCAAGAGATCAATACACTAAGCAGATTCAGAAGGATGTAGGTTGCAGTAGGTACTGTGAGATGAAGAAGCTTGCACAGGATAGAGTAGCATGGAGAGCTGCATCAAACCAGTCTCAGGACTGAAGACCACAACAACAACAAAGTGTTAACAATTTTTCTTAACAAATGAATTTCTACTTGTTTGTTACATTATTGCTTTTGATTATTATTTCATAAATGAATCCAGAAATAACCATAGTAACCAATACAGTACTGCGTAAATGATGATATAAATTTTAGTGTGTCAATAGTTTATAATTTCAAATGTTTCTAAAAAAAATTATTTTAACCATACATTCAGAACTAATAGTTATCAATTATGACACTGAGCTTAAAAGACTTTACAAAGTAATTCATTTTCATAAAACTTTAGCTTGAAATATAAGATACTGTGTATAAAACTACATGAAAGTTTTCAGAAAAGCAACTGAAATAATAGTGATCTGTCCAAAATTCAAAAAATAATACTGTTATCGAAAACTGCTGTTGAGGAAAGGTAATGCTAGAGGAGGATGTCCTGCTACATGGTGAATCAGCTACTGTATAAATTTGAAGAGGTTGAAAAAAATCAGACAATCAGTTGCAAACCAATAGTTTATTTAGCCTTTGACCTAGGTTTTGATATTCTTAAAAGTATCTTCTTTAGAAGGAATTGACCCTAAAATGTATATAATGGTTACAAACTATTTTTACATACATATCTAAATATTAATAACAGAAAAATATTTATGAGGTGAACTTGTTACATCACATGGTGGTAAATTACATTACCTGAAGCTGAGTGGCTCTTGTCATATATAAAATTGATATAAAAACCAGAAACATCACATGCCATGGCTTAAGACAGCAGCCAGATTAATTATATTCAGCATATGTCAGAATAAATGCGCAAATGTAATGCTCTTGTCAACATAAAATTAAAACAGGAGTACAAAGGACTGACTTTGCAACCAGGTGTGAGGGGGTTAAAAAAAAAAAGGCGAACAACACTGCCATCGGTGGAGCTTGTGTAGTATACGTTTCTGCCACTAGGTGGGAATAGTGCAACTCATTGCCAATTCAGTGCTGCCTGTGTTGTCGACCTGGCTTGTTCTGTTCATTTACAGTAATTGTTTTCAGTGGCGCTGTTTTCATCTTGTTTCATTTTTATGATGGCAACTTTATGTGAACAACATGCAGTTTTAAAATTTTGTTTTCTACTCTGTAAAAATGCTGCTGAAACTGTTTTAATCTTGAAAATAGCTTACCAAGATGATGCTACAGGGAAAGTGTACAAGTGGTTTGCTCGATTTAAAAATGGCGACATGTTGGTTGATGACAAACCTCATTCTGGACATCCATCAACTGCCCAAATCGAGGAAAATATTGAAAAAATTCGAGAGCTTGTGCTCACAGACTATCAACAGACAACTGATGACCGTCTAAGAAATTTTAAGAAGATGGTGCAACAGTGTTTGTCAAAAAAGACCCAATTTGCAGAGACAAGAGACTGGTTCTTCCACCACGAAAAAACACCTGCACACACAGCCATCTCTGTTACTTAGTTTTTGGCTAAAACTGGCACGGTTCTGCTGCACCTTATTTGCCTGACCTGGCTCCATGCAAATTTTTCTTGTTAGCAGGCATGAAAGGACACTGATTTGACAACATTGAGGAAGTCAATGGAAAAACTCAGAAGGAGCTGTCAGTTGTTTCTAGAGATGACTACAAAAAATGTTTTGAACAGTGGAGGCACCGTGGGACAAATGTATCAGTTGTAACGGAGAGTATTTTGACAAGGATAAGATTGCTTTGGAAACAATTTTAAAACATATAGCTTTTAAAAAATACTTTTTTTATACCCCCCTCATATATTCATTTTTAGGACTCACTCCTGAAGAAGAATATATTTTTAGAAACATCAAAACCTAGATCAAGGGCTAAATGAACTTTTGTTTGCAACTAGTTGGCTAATTTTTTTCGACCTCTTTGATCAAAGAGAGTCTACATTTTCCTGGACCCCTCTGTATAACTGAACAAGATTGTGTAAGGAACAGATTTGTTTGATGTTCTCTGAGAAAACAGTGTGCTACAGATCTAGACAGACATTGGAATTGGTGCTCTATTTCTATAGCACAGCAGACAGCTCACTTTAACAGCAAATAGACTGACTTCACTACACACACCACACTTCACTTCACTTCACTTCACTTCAAAATGGGTTACACTGAAATGCCCATGTAACATGGAGCTGACACGAATTTGTCTTATAAACATAATGATACACTTCGGTAAATATAATTATAAATATCACACATGTATTTAGTACACAATTTTCCATCTTTATGTAATATGGAAAGCATCATATTTGTGTATAAATAACATACATGTAAATATCCTCCCACTGCCCATGTATGTAATAATACCTATTACACGTAGAAAGTTAAATAAAATAAATTGTTCTTACACATGCAATGGGATTTTGAAAGCAAATTTAGTAAAGTACGATTTTGTGTTTGTGTGTGTGTGTGTAAAAACACGTTTATGTGTTTGTGCTTATTGCTCACAAGAGAGATGCCAACAGGACAAATTCCAAGAAAACATATATTTTGAAACAAACACTGATATTTGTTGGTCAGCACAAAACAACTCTCCAAACTTCTCGATGAATGCTAACAATGAACTGGATCAATATAGGTCTGACAAAATACGGAAAGATCATTCGAATTTGTAGTTAACCAAGAACTTGTAGACAGTTCCCTATGTCCAAGCCTCCTGCTTGTCTTTACTGTTCCCATTGTTGTTGTATAGTGTAGCTAGAACAGGTTAGCCATTTGGCTGGAAAGATCAACTTCTCTACCAAAGTTCTGTAGTGCAGTGTCTACAACAGCCATCTAATCGTTTAGAGTGCGTAAAGTCATATCTACAAAACAGACACCAAATAGTTGAAGTTTTGTACAAAGAAGGAAAAAATTTAACTTCCTATCAATCAGAAAAACAGTGTGTTAAATACGGTGGGACCAATCTTGTTCTTGCTTTTTGTAAATGACCTGGAACCATCCAGCCCTAACTATAAGTACATTAAATATGCCGATGATACAAATATACTTATCAAAGGAAAGACCCCAGATGAGCTCCAAAATGAAATAGAAAGAGCATTTCACATGTATCAGAATGGTTCGCAGTGAACAACTTAATAATAAACACACATAAAACAAACACTATGCATCTACACAAAAGCCTTTAACTGCAACCATAGAACTGTTAAGCAAAAGACTTGAAATTGTAAATAGCACCAAATTTTTGGGAGTTTGGATCCAAGATAACCTAAGATGGCAGAAACACACACACAACACCTATGTAGTAAATTAAATACCATTTGTTATAGTATAAAAATTCTTGCTGGATGCACATCAATGCAAGCCATAAAAAAAATGTGTACTATGCCCAAGCAGGATCACTACTAAGATATGGTTTAATTTGCTGGGGAAATTCACCACCTAGCAAAAGCTGTTTTATTGCACAAAAAAGAATTATAAAAGCCATGGAAGGCTCAGCACCTCGACCTTCATGCAAACCCTCATTTAAAAAGCTTCATATTCTTCAATTACCATGCCTATATATCCTAGAAACAATAATGTTTATAAGGAAAATCATAGACGAAAATACCAAGATTGCTCCAAAAAACCAAAATATCCATTCATACAACACAATGAATAATCAAGATTTACATATGCAGTTTTTACATACAACACTAAAACAAAAAGGACCCTTGCAAGTAGGAAAAAAACTGTATAACAAACTACCTAAAAAAATTAAGGCAATAACTGGCATGCATAAATTCAAAACTGTTGTGAGTGACTACTTGCTACAGAATTGCTACTATAGTGTTGATGAATTTTTATCTACAATGTAAATATGTGAAAAATTTAAATAGTTTATACAATTAAGGCCAAAATAAGAAATGTGTACATGTAGATTTATCTGTGTATGGTATGTGGTCTATTACATGTATGTGTGTGTCTGCATAATCAAGGCCGAAAGTATGAAATGTGTGCATGTAAAATTTATTTGTGTATTTGTGAAACGTTATTCCCATATGTTAGAGTTATATTGCTATATACTAAAAAATATACAAGTTTTTATGTTAAACTTTATTGCAAATTATTTGACTTGTCCTATATCATTATGTACCCCTGTACAGTGTATGATTCACAGGACCAATAAATATACAATACAATACAATGTTGTCCAAATTCTCTCTCTGACATGCTACACATGTACAACAAGAACTTTTTCTGCTTAGAAGTGAAGGTGGTACTTTTTAGGTAAAAAATTTAACTTGTGTTCCACTACAATCCCTTTCAGTGTCAATGCACTTTGTCCAATGCTGTCCCAGTATGTAGATCCCATACGTAAAATATGATTTTGAGAGGTCTGTAGAACATTCACATGACTTTTGTAACTCTTCACTGGGATCAAAGCATTTTCCAGCCATACATTTCTTCAGATGTGTTGATAACTGAATGTTAAATGGTGCCAAATCTGATGAATTCAGTTTAAATCCAACAGTTTTGCCAAATGGAAGCACCTTTATGGGCACAATGATTGTCCTAATGGGAGATTATTATTATTATTATAATATTATTATTATTATTTTCAGTTGAGGTTACTTCTTATGTACTTTTCCATATTATTATTTTCAGTTCAGGTGACTTCTCATGTACTTTTCCACATCCTTGCATAGAATTTGTTAGTTCTTGTTTTACCTTTCAGAAGGTAATTAACAAAAAGAATCACCTTTGAACCTCATTTTTCCTTTTAGATAAAGGGTTATTAGTTTGCAACCCATTTGACTGATTTCTGTTTTGTTGCTGGCTTGAAGTTATGGACACAGGTATCATCTACTGTATTAAATATGTCAACAAAATCTGTTGGACTCTTTTTTTAAAATGCCCCAAACATTTTGTCCCGCATTTACTTTTGAGCAGCAAGTAGCTATAGTAATATGCACATAAGAAGTCAGGTGGTGGGGCACTGAGCAGTGGCAAGGAGCAATGTACCATGTGATATGAAACTTCCTGGCAGATTAAAACTGTGTGCCCGACCGAGACTCGAACTACTTCAGATAATAGTGTCATTCTGCCACATCAGTCTGTAGCAAGTGCATTGGGCTGCACGTAGAACATTTAACATTTATTTTCATGTTAGTTAGGTATGGTGAGGTTACTTAGCCATTGTCTTGTTCATTATTGGTGATATTAAATAAACATGGCAAGTATTATGTTAAGAAGCAATAGAAATAGTTTCCCAAGCATATAAATTCTATTAGGGAGAGTCAGAAGCAGAAACAGTGGTCCACCGTCGTGCTCATACGTGTGTTGCCAGATACCATGGTATGCAACAGCTGGAGTGTGAGGCGTGACAGAGAGACACTGAGAAGACTGATGCCTCTCTCTGGGTGGAACGCTTCACATTGACACACTATAATGCAGCAGCTATTTTACATCAAGATTTCACCAGCTATTCCATGCATCTTATTTGACAGTTGCAAAATACTAGATTCTGCACTTTCTAACTGTCCTTCATGTGGAATACATTTAAGCAAAGCAAAAGCAGAGCCAGGTTTAGAATCAGTAACCTCTTCTTTATGATTAAAAGCTATGGAGCAGAGTTTTCAGAAAGTTTCATCTACTACACATAAACTGCTGTACCAAATAAAGTGTCACAACTAAGCATATGCAAATAAGGCCTAATTCTACTACACTATTTTAGTTATCTGCAGGCATCTTCATCCTATTTCATTGCAAGAACTTTCTGGTATCATGTACAATGTAATAATTCACTCAATACAATTCTCAACAACATATATGACGTTAATTAAGAAAATACAATACTGGAAAAATGCATTATAAATGTTCTAAATCTATCTTTAAACCATCAAAATCTCTGGAAAATAGCAAAAAGCAAAGAAACTACACGCAACATTGATTCTCTACCACTTACCAGTGTTGGGTCAATGTCAGGAATCTCAAGAAAACGACCATAGATTTGATGCACCTTCTCATATTTTAGTCTTCCTTCTTCGAAATCGGCATAAGCAAAATAGAGTAACATGTTCTTTTTCAACAAAGAAGCTGTTGCCCTCTCATATACTGCAGCAGCTTCATCACTGAACAGTTTTGCTGCTGTGACATCCTGAACAATAAACAATTACTGTGAAATTAATGTGTCATATTATCTACGCTCAGTGAGACAATTATATAAAATACTTTTCATTTACATACAGTAATTTGTAAAATATTTTTTGCACTGTGCTAATACGTCACAGGCTTTTATTCATGCGCCATCTCCATTTACTAAACCCAGAACTGACTGGATACTGTATCAGAATTAAAACATGAAATTAAGATTTGCCATGCGAAAGAATATATTTCATAAACCATTAAATAACAATCATTATGGCACTTGAATGTAGTAAATTTGTTTTCAAAGTCTTATGACATTGAGCAAATATTTAATACTTAATTCCCAACTGTAGGAAAAAAAACAGAGAGATTTCTGGTAGAATACGTGGTGCCATATTACAAAAGTTAAAATGAGTATGGGTAACAGGGAGCTCTATGGTCAAGCTCTGTGAACTGAGGACAATTACACCATATTAGATACAAAAAGGTGGAGTGACTAAGTAGTTCTATGTAAACAAGTAAGTTGAAATCATTAATAATCAAACTACAAAGCCCCATGGACCATATCCTTGTTATTGCAGCACTTCATATATGCATGCCCTATACTGAATGGTGCTTTTTAAAAAGCTGATAGTAAATTCCAGTACAAATACTACAGTCCTCCAACATGTTGCATTCATTTATAATTAATTAATAAGTAAAATATCATGATAAATCCATCTACAGCAGATGTTTTGCATCTTGAAATTTACATTATGAAACATTTACCATGTAAATATCTCATGCATATTTATTTCTTCTCTCTATTCCTGCTCACAAAAATGGACTCCACTATATATAACTTCAAACTTACCACTTTCTATCAAACTTACCCCTTTCTCTGTTAGAAGCTTCGAGCTCTGCTCAAGAAACTGTGCGGCCTCATACCAGATATCAGGATGATGTCCTAAACACAAAAGACATTGTTCAAAAGCAAACATAACACGCCTTGTAATCAAAGTAGTATCCTCAGTTCGCAAAGGGTTTGATTTTTCCCATGCAATGTACTTCTTCCAGAGGTCAACCTGAAAAATAATTTAGACAGAGACAGAATAAAGCTATATATTCTCAGGTATGCAGAATGGAAAAGATAAATAATAATGCAACAGGCAAATTTTGAAAAATGATCACTGTGTTTCTAACCAAATCTCATACCAGCCAAAGGAAACATCTACAACAATACAGTACGCACTTTTCCAAAAATGAATTTCATCTATATACTAAAAACAACAGTGATGGTCCATAAAATATCATCTTGTTGTTACAAACACCACATAGTCCACACTCAAAATTTGAAGCAGCATGAACTGACTAAGATTCAGACTTCATCAAATTGATAGTGTTACATTGAAATTCAAGATAAACAAAAGTGACATAAAAGTTATAATCAAACATACTACACATACACCTTATTATCACAAATAATTTTAAGTGCCTTCACTTTTTCATGTCTAAAGCTAAATTATGAATCAAGTAAGAGGATCACCTGCTTCAACTCTTCTGGATGGCCCATTGGAGGTATGCTAGGGCTGTTCCTATTTAGACCTCTTGTCACCGCTTCAAATTCTTTCGCTACACGGCGAGCATTCATATAGTCACGACTACGTTCCATAGACATCTTTTCTGCGATGATTGGATTAATGTTTTGTTCAAAGTTAATATAGTCCTTCCACAACTGTTCAATATTCACCATAGGATTTATTACCCCTCTCTGATAAACCTGTAATTATAAGACACTATTATTTGCAGTTATAATGTAAAGGAGGCATGATGCCTGTTTTAGCAGTTAACACCGTTGTCACCTAACCTACCATGCATAAACACAGGGTTACTATAAATGATTCATTTGTTTTCAACATTATATATTTTGCAAAGTATTAAATGTTCAAATATGACGATGCCCTGACAAAGTGGTGACATATCAAGGAAAGAGTTTGTCTGTGTTGGAAATGTGAGACCTTCCATTCATACAGAAAGGTAGATCGCCACAATATGAAAGTGAGGAGCACTGAAAACCTTCATGAAATTGCAGCACAAGAACAAGATTCGCTGAAGGCTAATGTTTTCTGTGCAGTGTCACGGATGAAGCTGTAGGGGCCTTTTCCTTCTGTGAGAAGACTGACAGGTACCTCTTATCTTGGTATGTTGCAGTTGCAGATGTTTTCACAACTGACTGCTGATTTCAAGAATTTCATCTTCCAGAAAGATGAGGCACCCCCTTTTTGGAGCACCAATGTTTGTTGTTACCTAAACAACGAACTTCATTGTTGAATTCGACTTAGTAGTGAAGATGATGTGGCTCTATTCCCTTTGCCCTGCATGCTGACTGGCCTATACCGTGTAACTTTTTCTGTTGGGGGTACATTAAGTATATTGTATAGCACCCTCAGTGTAAGGGTGGGGTGGTTACAAGTCAGGATGGTGTGAATGGGTGGTGGTGAGGTGGAGCCCAGGAGGCTCCACACAAAGGCAGCCCCAAGTGTAACAAGATATTTATTGAAACATCTGCATTGTTTGACACACTGAGTCAGTCACTGGCTGGCCTCTGAAGTCTGCTGGGCTGGGTGCCTGCAATGCTGACACGGATACTCCTCCAAGCCCTCAGTCTCTTTATGCAATCCCCACACCAGCGGTATTACTCTATCTGCTATGGCCCCAAGCAACATCCAGCTGTCGAAACCCATCACAATGAATTGCCCTTTTCTGCATTGACTGTGGACTACTGGTGTGCACGGGGAGCACTCTGCTGCCCACTGAGCAGGAGTGAGCTGTGCTGCTGGTGTTGACCTATGAAGACCAGCTACACCCTGGCACTAAGTCCGAAGAGGGACTCGGTGCTCACTGCTGTTGTCCTGCCATGGCTTCGAACCAGTATAACTTCTACTAGCAGATCTATGTGGCAGGCCAGGTGGATGGCAGGAGCAAAGGACATGTTGTAGCACCAGTTCCCACCTTCAGATTTCTGAGAAAATAGTGTCTGGGGGGAAGAATCCAGAAAGAATGTGTGGTGAAACAGGCACTGAGGTAATGATTGTCATATTTTAGTGCATGTTCTGGAACAGGATATTGTGTGTTGTCAGTATACATCCACTACCTATGTCCCTTTATTCTAACTTATAACTTGTCACCCATTAGGCCTCAGTATACATTAATTTCTTCTGTCTCAGCATTTTTTCACAGTAGCTATTCCTTTTTTCACTCTGTGTTAGTTTTCTACAGCTTTCATTTTCTGACCTGTCTATTTTTCACCCTATTCCTTTCTTCACTCAGTGTTAGTTTTCTACAGCTTTCATTTTCTGACCTGTCTATTTTTCACCATCCCCTCCCACCTTTATCACATACAATGCACTTAAGTCTTCACTCTTGTTAACTCTACATGACGTTTTAGCAGTAATCTCTCTGTTAGATATTACCTTGTCTTCTGCCTTTAAGCTCTCATTTTCAAATCTTGCCCAGTTCAGTCTCCAACAATCAGTCTTTCCTTCCCATCCCATCCACTAAGCCCCCCTTGACCCAGGTTCTGGGTGACTTTCCTGAACCCTACCCCTTTTCCTAAGCCTTTCCAGTCATTTTCCTTCACCCCTTTTCCTTCCACTTCAACCCTTCTGCCAGAAGAAGGAGCCACTGGCTCTGAAAGCTTGCATGTGTAACATCTTTGTGTGTGTGTGTGTGTGTGTGTGTGTGTGTGTGTGTGTGTGTGTGTGTGTGTGTTGAGATGTTTATATTTTCCCACCTCCGCATTGCAAATGTTTTGACTTTTGAGTGAAATACCCCGTCGATGTGCTGTTGTTTTCACGTCAATTCTAGTTTCTACCAACAGTGAGAGTTGTTTAGTTCTCGGGGTGTTGTAAAATTCCTGAATTCATCTTGTTGCTGTGCAGCCTATGAAAAGGATTGCGGAAGACTCCCAAATAAATTAGAAAGTACAGTGCAGTTTTAACACCAATATATTTCCAGGACTCTGGTGTCTGAGCCTGGTGAACTGTACCAGTTACATCACATGCGCCCAAAGTTGACATCAAACGACACAGTGTTCACAACAATCAACAAACGAGTGAGCCTACAATACATTTGCTCGCAACCCTAGCCAAAAAACGAGTGCCCCAAGGTGCCTGCGTGACCTCTATTTATACTTTTGTTAACAATTACCTACAATGAAAATTACAATTTTATGTAAAATCACAATTAAAAGTTAAACCGAATATGAGATACACATTGCTAAAAATTTACAATATCAGTGCTGAATAAGGTGAACCTATTTTCAACTTAGTTTACGAGTTAATATAACATTTTCTGACTAATTATGTTACAGGTAACAATTACATTTCTAAAATTGTTTATAACAAATCAACTAGTGCCTGAATTTTAGTGCTAACATATATCGGAGATTCAATTAACGTGCTTTATTTATATGTTCTATTTAAATTGTTGTAGTAATTTTATAATGATAGGTTTACTGGTACATCCTGACCATGTGCTACATTTCTTTCGATTAGTTACAGTATTAATTTCACATTTATATTATGTTTCTCACATAAGAACAATGTTAATCAGCAAAGCATCGTTTTCGAATTATATGTATACTGAAATAGTGGTTGTTTTTGTATGGAATTTGGAAACCGGTCACTTTACAATTGGGGAGTTAGGACTGGTGTTTATCTTTAATGCTCTCCGAGGGGTTCTGATCGGTAGCAATGAGATACAGTAATATTTCAATGTGTGTGTGTGTTTTGTTTTCTCCTGTCACTGCTTGGTGAGTAGACTTTTTAATCTGTCAAATTACATTATATTGTAAAAAATGGATTATTTTCATTGATACCAAGTGATTAACTTTGTTTTCCCTTTCAGCATGTAAGGACTGGATAACATCACCCATTGTCCAGCTTTATACTGTGATAAACTTGTCATGCATTTCACTGATTCCTCTGCTTCTCCAACACCTTTGTATTTGCCTTCTATACTTATTTCCACATTTATTGCACTGTTTTTGCAAATTCCCATACCAACCCTCCATCTTTACTTTTCTTTGCCTTCATAAAATTGAACGATGATGGCATTTTCTGACCAAATACCACTCATATGGAGACAATCCTCTATTCGTTTGTACTTCTGAATTATAGGCTCACATAATGTAACTTAGATATGTACACCAATCACCATGGTGTGCGTTCATGTAGTATCTTAACATTTTCCCCAATTTTTCTACCTACCCATTACCTTCTACCAATGGTCTGTGGATTAAGAGACTAGTTCTTAACTTATTCTCATGCAAACAACCAACACTTCATACCTGTTTCATATGCATCACATCTGGAACTCCCAACCTCAATATCCAGTTAATTATTCCTTGTGCAACTTCACTACCTGGTGGTTTGGCATAATAACTATTCTCATGTACTGAGAAAATTGATCTATTATTGTTATTACAGAGTGGTTCCTGCTGGTAAACACCTGAATGGTCCAAATTCATCAACCACAGATATTTCAAATGGCTTTGATACTTCCGCTAGCCTCTGCAATAGTTCTCTTTTATGATATAAGTCAACTTGTTGTGCACACTAAATGTAATTCCTCTCATATTGATCCACATTCACTTTCCTTCCTCTTCACCAGTATCTTTCCGCCATTCTCTGGTTTGTTGCTCTGCACCCTCCATGACCAGGAAACATGTCATCGTGTGCTTCCTTCAAAACTACTACTTAAAATTTTCTGGTACTACTACCAGCTACCCTAGTCTCATGTCCTTGCACAACAATCAGTCATATATGCTGATCTGTGATTGCGCTTTTTACTGATTACAGTCACTGTCAGAGCTCTGCGCTGCCTACCACTTCGCAAGACCATGACCCAGAACTTTCACTACTGCCACCTTTCTTCTTAGTGCATCTGCATTCTTATGCTTCTTCCCTGGCTTGTGTACCACTTAACAGTCGAACACATTAAATCTCAGGGCCCATCTTTCAGCCTACTGGATGGGTCCTTCAGTTTCAATCAACACCTTCAAAACAGTGTGGTTGGTCACTACCAAAAATTTTTTCCTGTACTGATAACATCTCAAATACATCGACACCATAAATGGGGGTCAAAATCTCGGTCAAAATCTCATCTCATCCGTTGCTTGAATAGTTGTTCTCCGCTGCATTCAGCTGGCTTGACATGTAGGCTACAGGATTCAGTTCATCATTAATCTCCTGGCTTAAAACACACCCCAAAGTATGATTATATGGGTCACATGAAATGATAATCTCCTTCTGAAGTTTGAAAATACTGGAATTAGGCTGGATGTCAAAACTCACTCTCAGAGTTGACACACTTCTGTCCCTAAGAATTTCACTTGTTTCCATGTGTTAGCATGCTTTGTCAGTAAGCCCTTTCACAGATTTTCTGTAGTAATCCCCAAACAGGCTACAGTTCCTTAATCAACTTAGGCACTGGAAATTCTCTTACAGCTTGTACAAGCCTCAGGTCCCTCCTCATGCCATCGTTACTAATTACATGGCTTAAATACCTTACCCCTTTGGAATGCAAAATGGATCTATTCTGTGATCAACAGCAGATGTGCAACTCTTTGTCTCATAAATGCTTCCTGAGACGAAGTCAGTGCTACTTCAGGTCTTTTTAGAACATGGTGATATAGCCTAAGTAAACAAGACAAGAAAGACTCTCAACACACCATTTAACCTTTGAAATGTTGCAGGTGCATTTTTCAATCAAAACAGCACTCCTCTTTCAATCAAAACTGCGTTCTTTTGAACCCAATGGAACCAAAAATGCTATCTTTGGCTAGTATTTAGGAACAACCTCCAATTGATGATAGCCACTCCTAAAATCCATGACAGAAAAGTACCAACATTGTCCCAAGCTACCAATGGTCTCAGTAAAGTTGAGGACAAGGTATGCATCTGTAACAATCTTTGTGTTCAGGAAGACCCTGTACTATCTATAACCATCTATATACTTTGTCAGTACAATCACAATTCCTGTACCCCATGTACTACTACTATCTCTTATTATCCCATCAGCTAACTGCTGGTTAATAAAGTCTTCCATAACCAGCTGGAAATACCTAGGTATGCAATATGGTTTCTGACACATTGGTGCTTCATACTATGTTAGTTTTTTGTGTTGTGTCATGGGCATGCTGGCAACAGATTGCAAGGAAAGAGTAAATTCTCAGATTTATCTGTTTCTCTCTCCACTCCACTTGGGGCTCCACTTTCCTATATATAATGCAGTTTCATGGCAGCTTGCAGCTGCTTGTGGTTCACACTCCTCATGCAGAATGTCCAAGCTCACTATCAACATCCCATTTCCTAACTTCACTTCCTCAGTGGAAAAATTATCCATATTTATGGGTACCACTCACCAGTCAAACCTCTCCTGCACATGCACAACATTTGTCTTAATGAAACACCTTGTTGGATCGAGTATATTGTTATCTTCCAAAGGCTCTACAATACAAAACATACCCTCAGGTAGATCAGGTCCCACACTCACCCAAAGTGACTTCCTGGTGCCACTTGGCACACAATTATGTGAATCAGGCCTTGGTGCAGTTGTATGTGGGTCAAATGGATTGTCCAATATACTAGACAACCCTCACAGAAGTACTACAATGGCAATAGCTTCCCCTAGCTGTAATGTCATTCTACTAAGTTCTACTCTATGTTGCCGAAAGTAAAATTTAGCACAATGTTGATACAAAAAGTCTAACATTGGGATTATGCGACACACTACTTCCACAGACTGCTTACGCCGGGCAGCCCCTACACGAAAATCCACGTCTGCCGACCCCAATGGTCTCTTTATCACTATCCATGTAACCTATAGCACAGCGGGTTCCATTACCTTCAACCCACTACATTTCTACTGGCAACCCACACATGCGCCCGTATGTCCAACAGAAATTTCTACTCTACACCTCTCACCGCACCTCCAACTCTGCATAAGTATTTGCTGCATCTAATTTTAACATGAACACCTTTAGATGGACTTTGTATTCCCTGGCTGCTTACCACCTTCTCACCAACCCTTGTTGTCCATTACCAAAATTCTGCTGCTGATATCTTCCATTTCCTCTATTTCCCTGTAGCTGGCAACACTGCCTCTGTAAATACCCTTTCTGCTTAATGCTTGCAGAAATTTTCTCACGTCCATCTCATACCCCTGTTGATACATCAATTTCTTCAAAATCCACCACTAATCTAAAAGCAGAATACAGATGCTTTGGTGCTTTGACATATCTGATATCCCCTCAGAAAAGCATCGAGTGCCCTTTGCTTAGCTTCTTGCAGCAAAACATTCTTTGTCGTATCATGCTATCTTAACTTGTTTGTGGTTTCATTACATTTCCTTATCCTGTCTGTGAAATCTTATAGTTTCCCCATGTCTCTCTACAATAGTGTTCAACTGCTGCTGAAAATATCTTGCACTATTCTGTTTTTTTTGTATCTTTGCAAAATCCTCTTCTCCAACTGTTCAAAGCTTGCTGCATTCTTTCGTACATCTCGTGTACATTTTCACTTCTCCCACTAGTCACAATTTTGGTACGCACAATTATTGGCTACCAGTCCAACCACCCATCCCTACTGATGCTCTGAGGTCCTCTAAGAATGATCACACCTCCTCAGACGATTTTCCAGGAAAGGGAGCAATTAATCCTGCAGCAACTGGCTCTGCCTAATGCTGCAGGACGTGAAACAATGCTAACTGTTTTTCCTAGCTGTCAGCTGTCCATGTACCTGAATATTATCTGCTATCAGCTGTGCTACCTTTTATAACAATATCCTCACTGCTACCAGCTCTGGCACACCTTGCATCTCTGACTCTGCCATTATGACACACGTACTCTCCATTACACACAATAATACAAAAATAAATTATTACTCCAAAAGAGCATCACAAATTAGTCTTGTTATATCATGAGCCACCTACAGTCTCTACACTATTTTGCAATATGACAATATCGATGATTGTATAAGGCACTGACTCCGTACATGGCACAGTATGCCTAAGAAAGTTACATTGCGTACAGCTTACAGACACCAAATACTACTCTCAACCATTACCCTTCAACTCAGATAAGTCAACTGGCTCTTCTGACCTAAACCAAGTGACCTCCAAGTTACAATGACTGTCATGTCTTGCTTCCATATCTATTACATTCTCCAAAACACAACACTAAATGGTTCATTGCTCACTGCACTGAGCTCAGCTGACACTGTAGGACATGTTGCAGATGCCTTGACACAAGAAGACAGTGCTGCAAATTCTGATACCAAACTACAGAGCCCCCTTTGCAGAGTGGGGCGACTGTGAGCCACAAAGGTGCAAGCAGGTTGTGGAGGTAAGGTTGGTGCCCAGGAGACTCAAGAGAAAGGGAGCTCCAAATGTCACAAATTTTTTATCGATGCATCTTCACTGCTTGATACACCAGGTCAGCTGCCAACTGGCCACTGAATTCTGCGGTAGTGGCTGCCAGCACACTCCACGGATACTTGGTCAAACTGAAGACCTCATTACATAAACTGGCTGTACAATCCCTGCACCAGCAGTGCGTACTGCATGATAGTGTGTCCATCCTGCAATGGCAGTGGATGGTTGGTGTGAACAGGGAATGACCCCGGGCAGGAGTCGGCCACGCTGCTGGTGTTAATTTGTAAAGGCCAGCTGTACCAGGGCACTAAGTCAAGTGATGGAATGGGTGCGCACTGCTTTTGTCCTGCCATGGGCTCATACTGGTGACTTCTGCTGGCATATCCATGTGGCATTCTCATTCGGCATAGCCCCATCACCCTGGTAGGGGTATGAAACAGAATAATTCCATTACAAAAATGTCTAGTGCCTAGGTCAGCAGATGTGTGTATATGCAACTACCACTCATTTATTCTAACAAACCACAGCCACTGTCAATGTGGAAATCTGTCTAGCCATTTGCTGACCTAGTCTGTGCAGTACTGCTGAGTTGCTGTTCCAACAAGTAACCTGCCTCGTAACAGTGCATTGGCCTTTTTGAATTATTACAGTGACAATACCCCACGGTTGCCTACCGTCAGTGCTGCAGCAATGTACCCCCTCATGCACATGCTAACACTAAAGCACAGATGTGGGCGGTTTTCTGCAATCGTGTGACCAGATGGGCACTCATAGAACATTTATAGAATGCAAAATGCAGACTATGTGAGTTTACAGTTCTACTCATGCATAAATCATATTTGTACATGTAATACTTTGGAAAATGTAGAATTCTGAACTGAATTAAACACTTGTAATAGCCCTGTAACTGACATGTGGCTCCCATCCCAGTGGAAGTCTTTTGATCCGATACCATTCCTGTGAGTTGTGTATATTTAATTAAGTAATTTCTAATTTGACACCAAACTGCTGAGTACACACCATATCAGATTTTCCTAAAAGAGGATAAACTGAAGTTGCCACTGGGTAATAAACTCTGACCTCCATGTCAGAAGTTAGCAATAGCAACTGATAGACCATGGAGAGACAAAGTTACTTAAGTACCAAATTATGGACTCAAATTCCTGTTCAGGAAGTGTGAAACGCCATGTTGTACAGCTATCTTACTAAAAATAATCCTTTTTTATTTTACATTTTCTGGAAAAAAATAAACCATTAGCAGTTCTGCAGAACAAACAAAGAGAAAACTGAGTCTACATGAAATTCTTGCATAAACAAGAAAAGAAGTGCCACAGCTCAGTGGTCTTCAGCTTAAGTATCCAAAGTGGAGAACTCTGGAACATTTACACAGTTATTGGCTACTTATCACAGAACTACAATTAATATCAACAACAAACATTCTGCAAGAGCTAACACACTTCAGTTATATTTTGAGAAACCGTTTCATATTCATGAATCTAATGGCAATAAAAACTCAATCTGTTATTAAAGAGTTATTTTTACTTTCACTGGCTTCCTTCATCACTTATCCTTCTGAACACTGTCTTGACTTACATATAATGAGTTTTAAACAGAAGAAGACACTGAGATTCTGTCTTTTAAGGTCAATAACTCTTCCTTGAAAGCTAAACTGAGATCAGAAGAATGAAGACAACAGGATAATCTATGAGTAAAAAGGTAAGATGCTCTCAGTTGATTGCCAGCAACATACAATAGGTTAATAATAAACAGAAGAAAACAAGCCAATGCTATGCACACATTCAAATTATTTTCCTCCATTTTTAAAGAAGAAACTGATATTATCGTCTTTCACATGCAAAACCTGAACCACATCATTTATAAAGCTGCTTCTTACACAGAACAACATATAAATTTTTATAAGGTAAGTTACATTTGCTGTCTCAGGTGAAGAAACAAAATGTAAAAGAAATGCTACTGAACTAAATGAATAGATCCCATTATCTTCCAGCCTGTAATAAGTCTGTTGTACATAAAGTGACACCAAAGACTACTGGCCTCATCATCAATATTCAATAAATTATAGAGTCTCTGGAAAACTGTGTTACTGAATGCTACAAGCTTTCTGTGATGTTTATAAAAAGTATGAAAACCCAACTTGTCACCCATCCTGTTAGAGAGTACACCAAGACAAATAATTAAAAGTCAACATGAGTTAAAAACACTTATTTTGTGATGTACTGAACTTATACATGGAGGCTCACAAAGCATCTCACCAAACAGTTACTTTTAACACCACAGTGCTTTATTAGACATGGTCCTAGTGGATGTAGTATACCCTTGCCTTCCTCCAAACTTTGAACTCACCTCTACAGTTTAAGATTGGCCCCAAACCATGGTGTAACTTCGCATTTTTCACCTTTACAAATTAGGGAAAAAAAGTGATATGTGACAGAAAAGTCCTTGGACTGAACCATGGAAAATTGGATTTGAAATCTGACAGTTACCCACTGGGAAACCAAACCATATTCATTACAGGTATATTGAATTAATCATCATTCATCAACTTCAGCCTCTGTAACGAAGAATTCCACAAGATGAACTTGGAAATGCATTCAACTTCTTCAGTTTTTCTTCTTAAATTTGGAGAATATATGAAATATTTCACGGATCTTCAATACATTTGAAGGCAACATTATAGAAGTCCATACTAAACAAAGAAGGGAAGGGCAAATGATGGAAGGAATATGTACAGGGACAGTATAAGGGAAACAAGCTTGAAGACTATATTATAGACAGAGAAGAGGAGGTAAGTGAAAATAAGAAGAATCTGACAGACCAGAACGAAACCAAGACCCCAAAATCACACGAAGTTGCCTCAGAATTATTGAGATCCTTTGGAGAGCCACCCATGGCAACCTGTTTTACCTTGGGTGCAAGATACATGAGACAGATGAAATACCATTAGATTTCAAAAGCAATGTAATAATTCCAAATTGAAAACAGGCAGGTGTTGATAACTGTGAATATTACCAAACCATCAGTTTAACAAATCATGGTTACAAAATACTGAGACAAATAATTTACAGAAAAATGAAGACATTGGTAAAAGCCGGGTTCCAGACAAATGAAGGAACATACGAGGCAATAGACTGAAGGAAGGCAAAGCAATGTCAATTGCATTTGCAGATTTAGAGAAAACTTTGACAATGATGACTGGAACACACACACTGAAATTCTGAAGGTGCCATGGATAAAACACAGGGACCAAAAAATTATTTATTTAGAGACAACAATTATAACAATCAAGGATGTGGAAGGAAAGGATTGGTTGAGAGAGAGAGAGAGAGAGAGAGAGAGAGAGAGAGAGAGAGAGAGAGAGAGAGAGAGAGAGAAATGGGTGGAGGGGTAGGGGGATGCAGGCTATCCCAAATGTTATTCAGTCTGTACACTGAGCAAAAAGTAAACAAAACTGAGAAGATATCTGAAAAGGGAGTCAAAGTTCAGCTCTGATATTTGCCAATGATACTGTAATTCTGTTGGAGGCGACAAAGGACTTGGGAAGCAGTTGCTTATGGAATTATCTTAGGATGAGACAAAGTAGTAGACATGTTTTGCTGTTTGGGTAGCACATTAACTGCCATTGGGTGAAGCAGACATGCTATCAAATGCAGACAGGCAATGGGAGACAAAAAGCATTTCTGAAAGAAGAGAATTTATTAACATCAAATATGGAGTATTTTCTGAAGGTATTTTTCTGGAGTGTAGCCTTGAAAAGAAGTGAAACATGGACAATTAGCAGTTCGGACAAGAGGAGAAGCTTTTGAAATATGGTGGGCAAATTGAATTACAAATGAGAAGGTACTGAATCAAGATGAGGAAATAAGGAATTTATGGCACAACAGCAATACAGGAAAGACAGATTGCTACTCACCAACTCAACACATAGAGGTGGTGTCGAGTCACAGGCAGGTTTAACGAAAAAGAACGCTAAAAATATTCAACTTTCTGAGTATGTCCTTTGTCTGAAGCAGCATGCACATGCAAGTGAACACATACACGCAGACGAGCACATGCACGCACAAGCGACTCAGACATGCACAGCCTTAGCACTTAGCACCCAGAGACAATGGTGGCCATGTGCACTAGAATTGTGCTTTTGTGTGTGTCTATATACGGGGCGTTCAAAAATTCTCTCCGCAATGCCGTATGACTGTTAGCCGCACATGATGTATGATTGTTCACCTGCCAGGTTTTTCAACGAAACAATAAATGCACAATGATACTGCAGTGATATTCCATACCCGTTCTTAGGAGAACTTGTGTTAAGTGAAATACTGAATGGTTATTTTCAACAAGATGGTGCAATTGCGCATGCAGCTCACGTTTCAATGTCACTGCTTGCTGATGTTTTTGTTGATCACATAATTTCACAGGGATTTTGGCCTCCATGATCACCTGACCTAACACAAGCAGGCTTTCTCTTCTGGGGTGCAGTGAAAGCAAGTGTCTATAAAAACCGTCCAAAATACATTGATGAATTGGAAACTGCAATATCCAATTTCACTGCTTCTGTTACAGAAGAAATGTTACAGCTTGTGCTTGGAAACATGATTAGACGAATTGAATTATGTATTCAACAACAGGGGGGACACTTTCAACATTTAATGTGAAAATTTGTAAGTAAAAATGAATATTCAATAAATTAATAACTTGTATTTCAATGAGTTTCATTTCAGTACAGTCACTGCAGCATGCGGCATGTGTGGCTAACAATCACACAGCATTGCATCCAGCAATCTGTTTTTGTTGTGCATATCTGTAACTCCACACCACATCTATATGGTGAGTAGATATCTATCCTTTCCATGTAGTTGTTCTTATATCCTGGACTTTCCATTGTTAAATTTGGGGCACAACTTGATTAAAAGAAGCAATTGGTTGGTAAGACATATCTTGAGATACGAGTGTACCATCATTTTGGAAAAGGAGGGAAGCATGGAGGGTAAAAATTGTAGAGGGAGACCTAGACATGAATACAGTAAGCAGGTTCAAGTGAACGTAGGTTGCAGTAGTTATTCAGAGATAATGAGGCTTACACATGATAGACTGGCATGGAGAGATGCATTAAACCAATCTCTGGATTGAAAATCACAATAAAAAACAACCCATTTTTCATCACTTACTCTTAAGTGTCAGATTAGTTCCGATCCAAAAAAAGGCTCCAAATACCAACTCTAATTCCAATACGCACAACAGCAAAGATATATGCCATTCGCTACAGTACAGGACATTATTAAAATTAAAAATTAATGATCTGGAAGGATTCTTGTCCTAAAACATATTTCATAGATTTTATCAATGTCATTAACACATTCTTTTCTCTCCTCTTACGTAATTTTATACTTCAGTTTTTCATTCACACTATGATAATGACAGCGCAGACTACGAGTAACACACTACAAGTACACCGTATGTTTATATCATCTAATGGACAAGGAACTGATTAGATCTTGGATGAATGTATTTGGATAAGCATCTGATTGTAGTACCAAAAGTACAAGTTAAACAGTGCAACTAACATATTTCAAACCATTAAAAGAATATTAAGACAGAAATGTAGTGCCTCATCTCTCTGCAAATAGCTCATTATACTGCATCAATTCTTGCCTATAATGGCATTATGTGATCCACTTTTTCACAAACACTTTATTAAAGAATGTAGGTAACTGACCTTTCTTACAGCACTGATTTTCTGATTTTCGGCATATGACCCCACAGCCTCAACACTCTTCAAGAAATTCACATAATCGTTCCATATTGAATAAGACTGTATATCCATTCCTATTTTCTCCAGTGCAAAATCATATGCTTGTGCCATCTTCTCTCTGAAATAAATAAATTTGGAACTCCAAAACTAAGTCACTGATAAAAAATATTAGAGTGTGTCTCGCATTACACTAAAAGTATAAAGAAACAAACAGGATAACTAGAACTGATCATCCTCAATACCAACTACAATTCAACATTATCAAAAACATCCCTTCTCTAATTTATGTAGTGCGCAACAGGACAAACAGCGTAGAAAGTCCTACCTTCTTGTGTGTGTGTGTGTGTGTGTGTGTGTGTGTAGGAGTGAAGAGTGTCAAATGGAAAAGCTGTGCACAAGACCTTTCAAAATGGTCCATTTCAGTTCCATTAAACATAAAAATAACTATCAACTTTGCAGACATTGAAATCATCATGTTATCCATATATTTTGTGTATTTTCATTTCTTGATTTCCTATGAGAGAATATTTTGGAGTACTTCCTTATTTACAAGGGAAATGTATGACCTTGAATGCTGAGAATTGCACAAAAAATGTAGTTAGAATATAATCAGACAATTGAAAATCCAAGACTGAATGTAACAATATTATGAAAAGGAAAGTTGCTACTCACCATATAGCAGAGATGCTGAGTCGCAGATAGGAACAACGAAAAGACAGTCAGCAATAAATAAAGCTTTCAGCGATTAAGGCCTTCATCAACAAATAGACCACACACACACACACACACACAAATGCAACTCGCACATACAACTGCAGTCTCAGGCAACTGAAACCACACTGTAAGCAGCAGCACCAGTGCATGATGGGAGTGGCGACTGGGTGGAGGTAAGGAGGAGGCTGGGTGCGGGGAGGGAGAGGGACAGTATGGTGGGGGTGGCAGACAGTGAAGTGCTGCAGGTTAGATGGATGGGCAGGGGAGAGGTGGGGGAAGAGAGGGGGGAGGAGAGGGGGGAAGAGAGGGGAAGAGAGGGGGGAAGAGAGGGGGGAAGAGAGAGGGGGGAAGAGAGGGGGGAAGAGAGGGGGGAAGAGAGGGGGGAAGAGAGGGGGGAAGAGAGGGGGGAAGAGAGGGGGGAAGAGAGGGGGGAGGAGAGGGGGGAGGAGAGGGGGGAGGAGAGGGGGAGGAGAGGGGGGAGGAGAGGGGGGAGGAGAGGGGGGAGGAGAGGGGGGAAGAGAGGGGGGAAGAGAGGGGGGAAGAGAGGGGGAAGAGAGGGGGGAAGAGAGGGGGGAAGAGAGGGGGGAAGAGAGGGGGAAGAGAGGGGGGAAGAGAGGGGGGAAGAGAGGGGGGAAGAGAGGGGGGAAGAGAGGGGGGAAGAGAGGGGGGAAGAGAGGGGGGAAGAGAGGGGGGAAGAGAGGGGGGAAGAGAGGGGGGAAGAGAGGGGGGAAGAGAGGGGGGAAGAGAGGGGGGAAGAGAGGGGGGAAGAGAGGGGGGAAGAGAGGGGGGAAGAGAGGGGGGAAGAGAGGGGGGAAGAGAGGGGGGAAGAGAGGGGGGAAGAGAGGGGGGAAGAGAGGGGGGAAGAGAGGGGGGAAGAGAGGGGGGAAGAGAGGGGGGAAGAGAGGGGGGAAGAGAGGGGGGAAGAGAGGGGGGAAGAGAGGGGGGAAGAGAGGGGGGAAGAGAGGGGGGAAGAGAGGGGGGAAGAGAGGGGGGAAGAGAGGGGGGAAGAGAGGGGGGAAGAGAGGGGGGAAGAGAGGGGGGAAGAGAGGGGGGAAGAGAGGGGGGAAGAGAGGGGGGAAGAGAGGGGGGAAGAGAGGGGGGAAGAGAGGGGGGAGGAGAAGCGGAAAAGGAGAGAAGTAAAAAAAGACTGAGTGTGATGGTGATGGTGGAATGACAGCTGTGTAGTGCTGAAATGGGAACAGGGAAGGGGCTGGATGGGTGAGGGTAGTGACTAACAAAGTTTGAGGCCTGGAGGGTAATGGGAACATAGGATGTACTGCAGGGAGAGTTCCCATCTGTGCAATTCAGAAAAGCTGGTGTTGGTGGTAAGGATCCATATGGCACAGGCTGTGAAGCAGTCATTGAAGTGAAGGATATCATGTTTGGCAGTGTGTTCAGCAACAGGGTGGTCCAGGCCACAGTTTGGCGGTGGCCATTCATGCAGACAGCTTGTTGGTTGTCATGCGCATATAGAATGCAGCACAGTGGTTGCAGCTTAGCTTGTAGATCACATTACTGGTTTCACAGATAGCCCTGCCTTTGATGGGATAGGTAATGTTTGTGACAGGACTGGTGTAGGTGGTCTTGCATCTAGGTCTATTACAGGGGTATGAGCCATGAGGTAAGAGGTTGGGAGCAGGGCTTGTGTAAGGATGGACAAGTATATTGTGTAGGTTCGGTGGACGGCGGAATACCACTGTTGGAGGGGTGGGAAGGATAATGGGCAGGACATTTCTCATTTCAGGGCACGACGAGAGGCAGTCGAAACCCTGGCAAAGAATGTAATTCAGATGCTCCAGTCCTGGATGGTACTGAGTTATGAGGGGAATGCTCCTCTGTGGCCGAACTGTGGGATTTTGTGAGATGGTGGGAGACTGGAAAGATAAGGCATGGGAGATTTGTTTTTTCTACAAGGGTTGGGTTGTTTGGGGGAAGAGACCAAACAGCTATGTCATCGGTCTCATCGGATTAGGGAAGGAAGTCGGCCGTGCCCTTTCAGAGGAACGATCCCAGCATTTGCCTGAAGCGATTTAGGGAAATCATGGAAAACCTAAATCAGGATGGCCGGACGCAGGATTGAACCGTCGGCCTCCCAAATGCAAGTCCAGTGTGCTACCACTGCGCCACCTCGCTCGGTTTTGTACAAGGTTGGGAGGATAATTACAGTCTGTGAAGGCTTCAGTGAGACCCTTAGTATATTTCGAACGGGACCGCTCAGCACTGCAGATGCGATGACCATAGGTGGATAGGCTGTATGGAAGGGACTTCTTGGTATGGCACGGTTGGCAGTTGTCGAAGGGTGGTGTTGCTCGTGGTTCGTAGGTTTGATATGTACAGAGGTACTGATGTAGCCATCTTTGAGGTGAAGGTCAACACCTAGGAAGGTAGCTTGTTGGGTTGAGTAGGACCAGGTGAAGCAAATGGGGGAGATGATGATGAGGTTGTGGAGGAATGCAAATAGGGTGTCCTCACCTTCAATCCAGATAGCAAAGATGTCATCAATGAATCTGAACCAGGTTAGAGGTATAGGGTTCTGGATTTTTTAGGAAGGATTCCTCTGGACGGCCCATGAATAGGTTGGCATAGGATGGTGCCATGCAGATGTCCTAGCCATACCCCAGATTTGTTTGTAGGTGATAACTTCAAAGGAGAAGTAATTGTGGGTGAGGACATAGTTGGTCATGGCGATTAGGAAGGAGGTTGTTGGATAGGAATCCATCAGGTGTCGAGAAAGCTAGTGTTCAATAGCGTAAGACCATGGGCACTAGAAATATTAGTGTAAAGGGAGGTGGAATCAGAAGCGATGAGCAGGGCATTGTGTGGTAAAGGGACAGGAACTGTGGAGAGTTGGTGGAAGAAATGGTTTTTTTATTTTTTATATAGGAGGATAGGTTCCGGGTAATAGGTTGAAGGTGTTGTCTACAAGAGCAGAGATTCTCTCAGTGGGGGCACAGTAACCAGGCACAATGGGGTGTCCTTGGTGGTTAGGTTTACGGACTTTAGGAAGCGTGTAGAAGGTACGAGTGCGGGTAGTGGTAGGGGTGACTAGAGAGATGGGATGGGCCAAATGATTTAAGTAGTGACTGGAGATCCTGGTGGATTTCTGGAATGGGGTCACTGTGGCAAGGTTTGTAGGTGGTAGTATCTGACAGCTGGCAGAGTCGTCCTGCCCAGTAATCCCTGCAGTTTGAAATAACAGTGATGGAGCCTTTGTCTGCAGATAGAATTATAAGGTCGAGATCAGTTTTTAGATGGTGGACTACAGTTCTTTCTGTGGATGTAAAGTTAGTTTGCATGATGTGGGATTTGGGGAATGATGGTGAGGCAAGGCTCGAGGTTAAGAAATTCTGGAAACTTAACAGGGGGGATTTGGGGGCAGTGGGGATGGATCACAGTTGGATGGAGGAGTGAAATGAGTTGGTCCTTGGTTGAGTCTGATTGGTAGGGTTCGTGGTGACAAAGTGTTTCCACTGTAGGGACCAGGAGAAGGAGAGAAGGTCTTTAACAAGTCCTGCTTGATTGAATTTGGAAGCTCCTTCCGTACAGCTACCGAGCCACCCACGGGCGTGGTGCCCTCTCAAAATATACCAAGGGTCTCATTGAAGCCTTCACAGACTGTAATTATCTTGCCAACCTTGTACAAAAACAAATCTCCCATGCCTTACCTTTCCAGTCTCCCACCACCTCACAAAGTCCCACCTCCGGCCACAGAGGAGCATCCCCTCATAACTCCGTACCACCCAGGACAGGAGCAACTGCATTACATTCTCTGCCAGGGTTTCTACTAACTCTCATCATGTCCTGAAATGAGGAATGTCCTGCCCAATATCCTTCCCACCCCTCCCACAGTGGTATTCCGCTGTCCACCGAACCTACACAATATACAAACAATCCTGTTGGAAGAACATCCGCAACTGAGAATTATACTAGAGGTTTAAAATACCGCTTCAGCTGTAAATTTCTTTTATTGTTTATTTTGGCTCTCATAAGCCAATCCTCAGATGTCGCAACTGTGTTGTGGCCCCTGAGCACTGCGGTGGACGTGTACTAAGCACAGTGTGCTACCTATGAGCGCAGAACAAGGACAGATAACTCCCTGTTCTGCACTCATAGGTAGCACACAGCGCCTAGTACATGTCCACCGCGACACTCGGGGGGGCCATTATCCTTCCCACCCTCTCACAGTGGTATTCTGCTGTCCACTGAACCTACACAAGGAGGATGGACTCATGAGAGCCCGAAACCGGTTGTGATAATAAAAGAAATTTATAACTGAAGTGGTATTTTCAACCTCTGATACACAATATGCTCATCCATCCTTACACAAGCTCTGCTCCCAACCGCCTTACCTCATGGCTCATACCCCCGCAATAGACCTAGATGCAAGACCTGCCCCATACATCCCACCACCACCATCACCACCACCACCAGTCCTGTCAGTAACATCACCTATCCTATCAAAGGCAGGGCTACCTGTGAAACCAGTCATGTGGTCTACAAGCTAAGTTGCAACCACTGTGTCTATGTAGGCATGACAACCAACAAGCTGTCTGTCCGCATGAATGGCCACCAACAAACTGTGACCAAGAAACAAGTGGACCACCCTGTTGCTGAACATGCTGCCAAACATGATATCCTTCATTTCAGTTACTGCTTCACAGCCTGTGCCATATGGATCCTTACCACCAACACCAGCTTTTCTGAATTGCACTGATGGGAACATTCCCTGCAACACATCCTACGTTCTCCTAACCCTCCTGGCCTCAACCTTCGTTAGCTGTACGCAGTCGTCCACTCCAAGCTCTGTCTCAGACGCAGAGATCAGCACCACCGTTTCCTTCATTACGAGTATGAACAACCCAATTTCACACATTATCGAAGTCAGTACAATCACCATGTAAACAGCTTTCATTCGTTTATGGTTCCAGCTGGAGGCACATTTTCTTTGGTTTAAAAACTCAATTATAGCATGCTCTTTCTAATGCATGATATAGTTATGTTACTCATTGCCATGCTATGCGCTATAATTCGCAGCCCTCTAGTAAGAGAGGGTTGCAATTTGTGTCAGCATAATGCACAAGTCAATCAAGCAATATGCATTACATGTAATACCTCAACCAATATTGAGAACAGAATAAATTAGTTAGAAGCATCACTTTTCAGCATGCCCTTGTATAAAATCAAATGGAGGTAACACAGGAGCAGGTATAATAATAAATATGGAAATAGGAATGCGAGTGCTATGAACAGCATAGAGAAGGCACAGTATCCTAGACAGGCGCAAAAATAACTCCCAACCTTTTCCTTAAAGTTCATTGGATGTTATTTATTTTTCTGAATGTACACCACTTCCCAAGAGGCATATTTTTGATATCCTGTCAGTTTGCGTCATCATAATGACCGGGAGAGCGGTGTGCTGACCACACGCCCCTCCTATCCGCATCCTCAACTGAGGATGACACGGCGGTCAGATGGTCCCGATGGGCCACTTGTGGCCTGAAGATGGAGTACATGTCAGTTTGTGTACAGCAGTCGCAGCATACCGTCCCCTTGCAACACGACTTCAGCTCGGGTGCTATTTACCGCATTGTTTATCTTTTCCCCTTCTTTCCGGTGCTGTTTATAATCTTCTCTCTCATTTCATTTAGTGATTGGTTACAGTGTCATCATCTCGTTTTAACCCCTGACAATCGCTTTTTGCGAAATTTCCCAAATTTAAAAAAAAGTGTTAAGGTCAGGATGTAAAAGCGGTTTGATCACTATAATCCAAGAATTCAGTCTTGCAGACACTTTTTATCGCTCTGATATGGTCTTTGCATAATACTATTTACGATCTGTCTCCTTTTTATTCATACCTCCTCCTGATGATGTTAATTTAAATTATGAAACTGGTCCTGCCTCTAATGAGGGGTTTACAACAGCTGCAGCTGTTTTTATTCAACATGCACAAGTTTATATGCCTACTAGCTGTACAGATGATTAAGAGACTGAAAGAATGTATGAAGAGAACAGAATTTAGCACTATCATTTCTTTCATTGCAAGCATTACTGATGTCAATACAATCACCACAGTACACAGCTTTAATTCTTTTATGGATCTGAACTGGGTGATGAACCATTAATTGTGGTGAATAACTGGAACTCAATGGTACAATACCAAAGAGATGGAAAACTAATATGGAATACAGAATAGGCGAAAGCGATTAAAGAGGAAGACACTCGGTAGAATTTTGCACAGAGCATAATGTAATCATTGCCAACACATTGTTCAAGGAGGAGGAAAGATGGACGTTTAATATCCTATCAACATTTGAGGTAATTACACTTTCACACAATCTCAAATTTTTTAAAGGGTTGGGAAGTAAATCAGCCTCCCTCTTTCAAAGAATCTATTCCAACATTTGCCTGGAATTATTTAAGGAAACCACAGAAAACCTAAATTTGATTGGCCAGATGTGGACTTGAATCATTGTCCTCCAGAATGTGAGCCCAGTGTGTTAATCACTGTATCACCTTGCTAAATACATCATATGAAAATCATGAAAGGAGATTGTATATGAGAAAGAGACCTGGAGATCCAAGAAGATTTCAGATGGGTTATATAACCATACAACAGAGGTATCAAAACCAAATTGAAGGCAGCAGAGGATCAAACAAGCAAAACAACATGAGCTAATAGAAATCTTTGATAATGCTCTCAAGGCATTTAAGTTAAATGATGAAAAGAAAAAAATTTAAAGAGACTACAAATTGAGATCTCTAAAAAATGAGACCGATAGGAATTGTAAAATGGCAAAGCAAGAATGGTCACAGGAGAAATGGAAAGCTGTAGAGGCACACATGACTAAAAGTAGAATTAGATGCTGCTGCAGTAAAGTTAAAGAAACTTTTAGAAAAAAGACAAGCAGCTGTAAGAACATAAAGAGCGAAGATTGCAAGGCTAAACTAAGCAAAGAAAGAAAAGCTGAAAGATGGAAGGAACATACAGAAAGGCTATATAATGTAAATAAACTTGAAGACAACATTATGGGAGGGAAACAGGGAATAGATGAAGATGTGATGAGAGTTGATATACTGTTAGAAGAATTTGACAGAGCATTGGAAAACCTAAATAAAAACAATGCTATGGAGTAAACGACATTCCACAGAGTTACTGAGATCCTTGGGAGAGCCAGCCATAACAAAACTTTTCCACCTGATGCACAAGATGTATGAGACAAATGAAATACTCTCAGATTTCATGAAAAATGTAATATTTCCCATTATAAATAATGTGTGTGTGAATATTACCATATCACCAGTTCAATAGGTCATGGCTGCTCAATACCACCACGAATTATTTACAGAAGAATGAAAACTCAACTTCAGGGAAAATAGTTTGCGTTTTGGAGGAATGTGCAAACAAGCAAGGTAATATTTACTCTTCAACTTGTCTTAGTAGCAAAAATGCAAAACATGCCTTTGTAACATTTGTCAATTTTGAGAAAGCTTTTGACATTTCTGGAATACACTATTTGGAAATACAGGGAGTGAAATATTATTTACAACTTGTATAATAATCAAAGGGGAGTAGTATTATAGTAGAGAGAGATTACTGAGAGAGTTGTAATCAATCCTAAATGTTATTCAATCTTTTCATCGAGGAAGCAATAAAGAAAACCATACATAAATTTGGAAAGAGAACTGAAGTCCAGGGAGAGGAAATAAAAACTTTACATACGCCAATGACACTGTAATTCTGTCAGAGACGGCAAAGGACTTGGGAGAGCAGTTGAACGGAATGGGTAGCATCTTGGAAAGAGGCTATAAGTTGTATATCAACGAAAGTAAAACAAAGGTAGTAGAATGTTGTTGTTTTAAAACAACTGCTGATGCTAAAGGACTTAGCCTAGGAAATAAAGACATTAAAAGTAGTAGATGAGTTTTGCTATTTGGGTAGAAAAGTAGCTGACGATGGCAGAAATAGGGGGGGATATGCAACACAGACTGGAGATAGCAAGAAAAGCATTTTCAGAAAGCGGAATTTGTTAAAATCAAACATATATGTTTAAGTGTCAAGAAGTCTTTTCCAGAGATGTTTGTCTGGAGTGCAGCCTTATATAGAAGTTGGATGATAAACAGTTCAGGCAAGGAGAGAATAGAAGCTTTTGAAATATGGTACTACCAAAGAATGTTGAAAATTAGATAGGTAAATTGAATAACTAATGAACAGAGCTGAGGAAAAAAGACATATTTGGCACAACTTGGCTAAAAAAAGGGATCAGCTGATAAAACATATCTTGAGGTGTCAAGAAATCAGTAATAGAGGTCAGTACAGAGGGGGAAAAAAATATATACAACAGTGGATATTGTACGTATACAGAGAAGGGCAGTTTTACTCTTGGGAGAAGGTCACAGACAAAACACACCTGACGATAATATAAACTTTCTCGAAAAGCCTACTTACAAAATTCCAAGAAGCATGCTTAAATGACGAATATAAGAATTTACTACAGCACCACATATTGCTCCAGTTAGGATCATGAGGACAAGGTTACATTAATTATAGTGTGTACAGAGGCATTTAAACAGTCATTATTCCCACATTCCGTACCCAAATGGAATGGAAAGAAGCTAATATAATCAAAATACCCACCCTGCCCCGCACTTCACAGTGGTTTGCAGAGTATGGATGTAGCTGCAGATGGCAATCAAGATGATCATAGGCTTTCGGGTCAAGTGTGGAAGCATTTCTGAACAGCTAAGTTTGTAAACTGCTCACAAACTGCCTTGATTAAAGTATACCGTGACAGGAAAAAATGGCACCATCCAAAACTGGCAATGAGGCAACTTCGGTCCACCACCGGCCATAATGACAACAGCTTGATTACAACAATCAAGTTCTAATGGATGTAGGCTGCATTAGTTATGCAGAGATGAAGAGGCTTGCACGTGATAAACTAGCATTGAGAGCTGCATCTAACCAGCCTTCTGATTTAAGATCACAATGGCAAAATTATAAATTGTTTGACTTGGAATTTATAAACAACAAAACATGGAGCAAACAATAAAACCATAAAAAACATGCATATCATTGGATGATAAGAAAATTACAAATTCTGAGTTAAATAGTAGCACAGATACAAAATTATGAGCCATATAAAATACACAGCCCACTCACATTAATATGACCACATCCAATGTCCGATGTCAGTGTGCAATAACCATTCATAGATGGCAGGTGGCAGCACTAGCAGTGGAGAGTATACAAAATGTGTCGGGGAGGGGGGGGGGGGGGGGAGAAGAGACACAAAGTGCAGTCAGGATCATAACGCAGAAATGGAGTGATTTTCTGACATACAAAGGGGGCATGATCATATGATCATTGGCTTTCGGGTGAAGAGTGGAAGCATTTCTGAACAACTAAGTTTGTAAACTGCTCACAACCTGCCATGATTAAAGCATACCGTGAGTGGGGAAAAATGGCACCATCCAAAACAAGCACTGTGGCAACTTCGGTCCACCACAGGCCATAATGACGCGGATGAAAGACGCGGATGTGTGTACGGGTGAGTAGACATGCAACTGTTGAGCAACTGACCACCCAGATAAACAAAGGGGCTACCAATTGTGTACTCAACAACAGCTCAGCAAATGTTGCTGCATATGGGCACCTGCCACAGGTGCCTGACTTACACATACATGCTGACTTGTTCATCAGTGACAAAGGCTGAAATTTGCATGTCAGTACTACAATTGGATGTCCTCTGAGTGAAGATAGGTGGTGCATGCTCGTACAGATGGCCGTTGGTGTGTATGGCCTGCAACAATCGTCGGAAGGATTGATGTCAGAGGGGAGAGTGGTATGGCCTGGGAAATGTTTCTGTGGCATCCCCTGGATGATCTTGTCATTCTGGAAGCCACAGTGGATCAAAACAATTATGCATCTATCCTTGGGGAACACGTCTACCCTGCATCTAACAGCATGACAACGCAATGAGACACACAGCTCCCAGCATACATGCATGGTTCGAAGAGCATTAGGATGACTTTACCATACTCCCTTGGTCACTGTACTCCCTGGATTTAAACCCAGTCGAGACTCTGTGGGACCTTCTTGATCAGACCATTCATCCTGCAGATCCTCAACCAAGAAACCTAGCACAGCTGGTCACAGCACTGGAGTTGGCATGGCTCCACACTCCTTCCAGTACCTTCCAGAACCCCACTAACACACTTCCTGTACATCTTGCAGTGGTAAGCACTGTAAAACTTGGTTATTCAGGCTTTTGACAGGTGATCACATTAATGTAACTGGACAGTATCACCATTATGTTCAGGATTTGATCTGAACAAACAACATAATCATTGCACAAAAGGTACAAAACTTATATATAAATATGTGTAGAAAAACATATACTTACTTGTAAGTTGGGAGAGTATTCTTTGTTTCTTTCACATAGGACAGGTACAACTTCCATAATTCTATGTTAAGGACCTTCATAAGACACCTTTGGAATAGCTGAAACAGAAGTAAATCATAAGTTTTGATACAATTCATGATTAAATTCGTGGACATTCTGGATTTCAGTTTCAGAATGGCAGCATTTTTCCTCTCATGTAGCAGCATAAATACCTGAAAATGAAGTCCTCTTGCAGCTGCACAAGGACTGAGGTAAAGTAAGAGTACTAAATTCACAATAACTGTGATATAACAACAATACTAAACTTTTAATTGTGATATGGTATGCTACTACTTACGGTGATTTGGTAACACAGAGTAAAGCAACTAACTAAATATTTTTTGTCACATTTCTTGTTTCAAATATGACTAACAGTATGTAAGAAGGTGACAATATGCACAGTCTTAATTCACAGTAAAAATCAGGACTATCTTTGCTCGTAAAAATTAGATTTGTGCCTGCAAGTTAAGAGACCTTCAAGATGCACTAGAAACCATAACACAATATCTGTTATGCAATACTGAGCAGACTAAACTGTGACCAGACAACACAGAAACACAAACACAACATACATGACATGCCAGTACAATACCCCCCCCCCCCCCCCACACACACACACACACAAAAGGATACAGCACGGATGTTCAAACGAACGCAATGCTTCACCTACTGCAATTGATGGTTTGGTTTAGCGAGTAATTCTGGTCATCTCGTCAACTGGTTGGCTCTTGAGACATTTTACAAACATGTCATTATTTTGGAGTGGGACTGGTAATAGTAGGAGCTTATATGCCAAAGTATGTTTTACAGCAGTTCTGAGAAAATTGTGGTTTACTGGGGGGAGATACCCTGCAGCAGTATGTGGCCCTTTTTGTGGTACATATGGATTTGGGATTCACTTGATGGATGATTATGTCGAAGCACACAGAGCAGCTGCAGTGTGTCGATATTACATGTCTAGTGTGATCAGGTTGTTCTCTGGGCTCTCAAATCTAATTGAAAAGGTATGACCACATATTGCAACCTTAACTCCACCTTCATAAATCAATGATGCCATCTAGAGGCCGATTCTTTAGTAATAAGATGCATTACCACAAGCCGAAATGGGCAAGACTGATCCACAATATGGGGATCTGTTGTTATCCTGTACTGCCAGACAAAGGCCTCACTCACTCTACTGCCTTTCTGTAAACCATTGGTGGAGAGAGAACAAACATTAAGTGCCCCTTACAGCTTATGGCCAGTTTCCTGATATGTCTTGCTTTCATATCACCACATTACAAGTCACAATGTTTTAATGCACATATTACAGCTGTAGCTACTGCCGCCTTTGCTGATTCCAAAGTTCCTTCATACAAGAGCATGTCTTTCAGACTGTTTAACACAACTGGTCAACATTATTTCACTCTGCTTACCATTAGAATTCCAGTTTCCCAGAAAATTGTGATATCACTCTGGAACAATCTTTCAACATCAAAAACACATTTTTCTTGTAGAATATTTGGTTTAGTGTGTTCTCCTGAATCTGAGTATGTTGCCCAGCTCACAAAGCATTCTCTAATTTGTAAAACTCAATGACTGGCTTTTTGTAAAGGTAATTTTACATCACAATTTTATTTGGGGCTACAGCACTGTTGATTTGATTCTGGTAATGGGATGTGGTCAACACCATGCTGTTTTCACTGTCATTATGCCCAGTCATTACCACTGATACTATGCTATGATGTGCTCAGCACAGCTTTATACCAGGGGTGTAGAAGACTTGCTAGTATGCAGGATGCAAATGGCTCGTCCTATGTTGCCAACAGTCTGTATGTCCCTGCTTTATAAAATAAGAGAACTCTTTGTCAACCAAGAACAGTTGTCATTATTCACATACATTTATACTGACTCATAATTATAATAGACATAATAAGCTGAATCACTGTTTTTATTTCTAAAAGGAAAGCAACTACTTTAGCACAGTATAACATTTTCCCCACATTCCATTCTCCATGCTTACATTTCTAGTTGTAATTGCCACTCTATTACTAGGCAAAGACAATTCTTCACACAGATTTTTTTTTCCCCCCTGTGATACATGCCCTTCTTACTACAAAGGACAACCAGATATAAACAACCCCTTTTAAGAAAAAATGGCACTAGCCCCCAAAGTTCATCTTTTGCTGATAATCTTCTGATTACAGGTCATGCACCTAAAGCTATATCCGATATCAACATCTTGCACACCGAGAAGAAAGTGCGCAGAGTAGATATTCTTGAAGAATTAGAGATTTTTAAACATATTTCTTGAAATGATAGCCTCATTCTCAATAAGCAGCTGCAGTTGCGTAACAAATTTTTCTTCAACGGTATAAAGCTGTTACTTGACATTTAATTTCGGGTCTCTTTATGCGGTTCACCGAAATTTTTTTTTTTTTTTTTTCCATCTGAGTCATCTAATAATTTTTCATTTATTAACAAGTTTATTGGCTGTATTTCATGTTATTTCATTTTCTACAGGTTGCGTCATTCAGCCCTTTCTGTATTTTCTATAATGACGTTTTTATGCTTCAAACTGTACTTCTAAGATCTGGTGTAGACGAAATGTAACTTTATCTGTCACTGTTAAACAAATATTGCCTTTTACATTATGCACTGAACAATATTCATTATAATTTTGCCTGTCTACATTTAAATGTTAAGTAGCCAAGTTGTACCTGCAGCTACTAGATGGCCCTCTTGCTGCAATGTCATGTTCACCTGCCACTCTTGTTAACGGGGGCACCTCAGTCCGTTGCAACCTGTGGCTGTACAGATATGAGCAGCCCCTAGAGGCTCAACTTCACACATTCCTTTTAAATATTATGTAACTAAAGCCCTTCTGGCCTGTTATTTATTTTATACGTGACATGTAAGTACTGCCTCTGTCTTGTATCTTAAGTCAGTACTTACACTTTTTTTTAATATAAAAAAATTTTCTTCCCACAAATTTGTAATTATGTTATACACCACTTGAAATGTCTAAATTCTGATGAAGGCACTCTTAGAAGTGTTGAAACCTGGTTAATAAGACTAAAAAACTGGTGACCGAGGGCTCATTTGTTTCAATTTTATTTTCTTCATACTGATCCAGTTTCAAGCACACCCATAAAGCTGTCTATGACTAAACACTTATACTGTGCTAAACAACTTTTAACATACCAAACTCCAAGGTAACAAGAATTTCTACTAAACAAAAGATTATCAACATTACACTGTTCCTGCTTGGTGTGGTGTTGTAAGGATACCAACAGTCTTGAAATGCTCCACATGTATTTATTTCTATGTTTGCAAGAAGCTTGCAATCACCATTTAGTGGCATCTCAAATGCAATACTGTATAATTGGCATACACAATGCAATCAATCATACATGTGAGCTTTTATGCATGTTTTCTGGTTTCCTATGAAAGACCTCTGTGTTTAAAAGAAAAATGTAAAGGAAGGAAGAATAGGATTTAATGTCCAGTCGATGATGAGGTCAACAGAGATAGAGCAGAAGTCTGAATTGGGGAAGGAGAGTGACAGACACTGGCAGTGGTCTTTCAAAGGAACCTTAGATGATTTGGGGGGGAAAAAAAAAATCACAAAAACCTGAATCTGTATGACTCATTGGGCACTTCCGCCATCATGCTGCTGAATGTGTGTCCTGTGTTTTATGACTGCCCCACCCAGATTGGTAGGAAAATGCAAATACTTTTGACTAAAATCACGAGTGACATAGGACCCTGGACTTCGTTGATTCGATTTATGAGAGCACATTGCGGCAAACAACAGAACAAGTTTTGTTATTTCCAATAATTAGCTCTTTGCTTTAGCTGATCAGTCCAAGAACTTCCCTGTAAATCAGATGAATAATCCACAGTTCCTTATATAAACTAGGCACAGAGACTGAGAGAAACACTGTGACTGACTTGTAAACAAGATACTTCTATTGTATATCTCCAGCCTCAGGCCACACAAATGGTACCTTAACGGATTTTCACTTCCTAGAAAGTCATCACATGATTTGACAACATTACATAGCAAACCACTGAAGTTTTGCTTTAACTACCATTTATGATACACCACTTGTGTGATCTGAAGTTGGGAAAATCAATAAAAGAACTTAGTATTTTCTACTGCTTGGTAGGAGGGAAAATACGATTTTTTTTTTTTTTTTTTTTTTTTTTTTTTTTTTTTTTTTTTTTTTTTTTAGCAGGTGAGGGTGTGGTGGATAGGAATGCATTACAAGATCCCTGAGGTAAGTGAAGGTTGGAGAAGTAGAGAATAGAGAAGCTAAAAGCTGAGAGGATCACAAAAGCACAGAACTATAAACCAAGTTGGGGAGGGGGAGAGAGAGAGAGAGAGAGAGAGAGAGAGAGAGAGAGAGAGAGAGGAGGGGGGGGGGGGGGAGCACAGAACTATAAACCAAGTTGGGGAGGGAGAGAGAGAGAGAGAGAGAGAGAGAGAGAGAGAGAGAGAGAGAGAGAGAGAGGAGGGGGGGGTGTAGTCAGGAGGTTACTGACTACAGGTGCTCCCAACCAGGAGAATTTTATAATTATTTGATGTGTGGGATGAAACATTTCCTCCTTGAAGATCATAGGGGCTGGTGATAGGGAGGAGGAGACAGACAGCAATAGCAATGACAGTTAATAATATCAGCTGTTTTACCAATCACCATGTGTTGCAGTTGAGTACTTGAAGTTGTGACAAAGTCACCACATTATGCTTCATCCCAGCACCATCAGCATCCAATTACTGTGCCACTATGGCCACTGCTTCCATGATGCCAGTATACCGCCCATACCCATGAGCGTATCCTCATTGATCAATCTCTCCCAACAACTGGTGGCTACACTGACATCATTAAACAGAATTACTTTATTTTGAAGGCTAAGTCTACAAATAAATTTGTGACAGCCACTGACAAATAGAAGGTGCTAATTTACATGAACCTTTTTAGGTGATCCCTAAAAGATGCTTCCCAGTGCATAGAAAATCAAATACTTCAAACCAATTTTGAGTGCTGATAGCTTTAGTCCACAAACACTTAGTAATAGACATTGCTGCCACTTCTCCAGGACAATAAATCACCTCCCAAATGTGTATCAGATGGTGCTCCTCTAATTTCATCAATGTTGATTTATGTATATTTGTTGGCTCATTAGCAATCTTTCCTGCAGCATATTCACCAACTACCAAGACCACCTCTTCAGCAACAGCCACAAACCAAATTAACCTGAGTGTTTGTGAAAGCTGTATAAGTAATGTGAAGCGGCCCTATTCAAACTGCAACATTTACTAACACAAGGAAGTAATTTCAAATCAGTACATAAATATCCCTTGCATTTATCTGCGACTCCCCACAGACAGCTCACAAAACACCTAACTGGTCATAACAAAGTATCACCTTTTAGTACAAGTGCTTTGTGAATTACAATCAAAAGTAGATACTGAACCTAATTATACAAACAAAATCAACAGTTTATGGTCTCTGTGGACATCAAAGGACACCATTCATAGATGCATAAAGCTTAAAATTATTTTCATAGATGATCACTGGATGAATCCATGAAAAGTCAACTTTGGATCTGTTTCAAATGAATGCTTGGATGGTGCAATTGGAAGAACACTGCCCTGGTCAGGCATAAGAGTTTAAGTTTTCAATTACATTCACTACAGTATGTATACTTGGCCAAAGAATGAAACTATGTCATCCAGCTATACAATTACCCTTGATGACATTTCGCTTTAACCCTATGTCCTTGAAATATATGACACGGACAAAGTAAAAGTTGTTGGAATTCTTGGAAAACCTGCAACACATAACAACTTACCTCACACGATAACAAACAATAAATTATTGGAATTTAATACAATGGTTACAGACTGAGCCTTCCTTCTCTTTCAATTACTATACTACAGTCTTCTTTGTAACTGTTTAATTAAAATGGTTAGTAGAAATTTGAAATACTGAAAAGTCGTAACTGCCTATACTGTTGAAACTACTGGTAAGATAATCTTATTTCATACAGTGAGCCTTTACCATAATGAAAGAATTTCAAAGTTTGGTTTAAAAAAATTGACTCTTAATTGGTTTACAAAATCCATTAAGACAAAATAAATGTTTTATTTGTATTTCTGCAATTTTTTTGTTTACTCAATGTATTTACCACAGAAATGGATGAATTTTGCTTCAGTGAACCTCACTTATTCACAGAGTAAAAATTCATGAGAATCGTGATTTCCATATACTGCCTACACCTTCCTTCAACAAAACACCAAAGTGTATATAATTCAGGTCTACTTTACTTAACTTTTATCTTTTGCAGTGTGTAATATTAATTCTGGCAAGAGAAAATCCTTGCCTACAACACCAGCCACAGAAAGCACTTACTCTGGGTCTCCATGAAGCAAGAAGATAAATGGAGTAGTGGGATGTGAGAGTAAAAGCTCATAAAATAGAATGATAGATATCATACAACAGTCTTTTCATATGTTACACTGTACCCATCTTGATAAAAAGCAATCCACAAAAACGAACTGTATTAGCTCTAGATCAGCATACTGAATACTTTTGTGGGAAACCGAAAGCAGATCTCACCACCACAAAAAGCACATTTCATTAACTAGGAGAATCTTATGCCTTTTGCACATGCCCCCCCCTACACACACACACACACACACACACACACACACACACACTCTCTCTCTCTCTCTCTCTCTCTCTCTCTCTCTCTCTAAGGGTAACCAAACATTCTCATTTTTAACATCTTTCAGTAAGTTAATTTCAAGTTTCACCCTGTTACTTCCCTTGAATTTACATTTACCGATAACCATGACTCGGGGTTATTAAGAGCTCGCTTTACTTTGTGTGGTCAGTGCAGTGTTACTTCCAAACACTTCCCTGTAACGTTTTCTCATCATTTGTAGTATCTGCAGTATTTTTCCAATATCTATATCTCTTGTTTTTCATTATTTGCTGTGATACCAGAACAACCACATTTTTTTTTAATTTTGAGTACTAGAGATTTAAATATTTTCATTTCCTGTATCTGCAGTTCCAGCTCAATCTTTCCTTTCTCAGCAGCTGCTCCTCTTCTATCACTAATACTGTTATGGTTCATTATGTTTTGACATAAAATATGAGCTATAGACAAAAGTCTAATGTAACCTAAGTGATAATCTTAGAAAAGCGAAACAGCATCTGTCACTCAAAATCATCATTCAGATGGTGATTGTAAATCACACACTACAGCAAAACCGAATGCTCAATGTAGAGCAACACATCACTGAAATTCACATACAATAAGTTACATTGAAAATGTGATTTATTAACTACAAGTTTTCTGCCACTGATTATCAATTTTAAGCGAAATAAAGATTTTTCATGTTTATATAACAAGATATACACTCAACAGTGCACATTTGCACTTTTTCTATATTTGTTTTACAATCTAACCAATTTATGGTTCTCTTGAGTTTTACATGAAAAAAAAAAATAATTTATTTATTTTTCTACTTAGTGATCTTTTGATTTATTTACTTCTATCTAATCTCTTAACATTAGAACCAAAGATTTCTAATGATGTTGGAAGCTCACATTCAATTATTTATTGGTAAACAATATAAATACAACAATTGGACTGGCTGCCAATACCTGCCATCTGTCATTTATATGAATATATACTTGACATATTTTAGACATTTCTGAAAATCCAGTCCAAACAAATTGAAACTTTCAGATTACCAGGATACCACAGTAAAAAGTGACTTGTCTCCATGAAACTCTCCAATATGTTTCTGTGTATATTTATCTACATTACAATGTACTTATTTCTAATAACGGTTGAATATGAGTGTAATGTGTGGATTTCATCTTATTACAAATATTGCCAAGTAATCCTAATTGCTCTGACTGCCCTCAATAAGAATTTTCTTCCATATTCATTAAACAGTTAAGAACAGCGTGAACATGCTGTCAAGAGAAAAATGCTATAATTTACTTGGGAACATGTTGTCCAAACACATCTTAACATTGAGATGGAGGTAATCATGGGTTCACTTTTGCAATGTCTTTGCCATATTTACTATCGCTTAATCCCTCAAACATATTTCCTTCTTCACTGAACAGAAGTGTCAAAGATGGAAGATTGGGAAGCACAAGTAGTCCACAAGTGTTAATACAGTCTACGTTTCCCATGAGTTACTTCTCTTAATGTATAGCTTTACTTATTCCACATCCTTGAATGTAGTCCTTTGTAACAGGATGTTTTGTTGAATGGAAGACTAAATGAATAAATTTTTTCACAAGAAACACGATAGACACACATTTTTGTAGCCTTCGTGGGTAGTCTGGAAATACATATTTAAATATGTTGCTCAATACTACATAAACCTAACTTTATATTTCAAATGCGCTCCACATCACTTCTACCTCTTAAAACCTTTACTGTTCAATTTATGTTTCTGTAGTTTATCCAAGCATTTCCTGTTCTCTGTCTTTGAGATTTCTGCATGGAGGAGCAGGAATCAGAAAAGGAAGAAACAATGAACTGAAACATCTGAGATTCAAATCCCACAGCAGGCAAGAAGACTGCTCCCACAAGGGGCCTCACATTTATGATAGTCAATCACATACACAAAAACTATTGTTAAGCAATATTTGCATCTCATATCTAATATCACCTTCCCATTCATTTTGATACAAACAATAAAGGGGTCTGCTGTGATATGACTGGCTTGCAAACCATAACCTTAAAACTCGCCAAAGAACAAAACAAAGGCTATGGCGACTTAATTCCTCGTGTCATTCTGCCAAAGCGCAATTAAAATGATAAATTATTTAATATTTATGGACCCTTCCTTTGTTAACAAGTAGTGCAACTCACCTAAATTGTTTGGCCAATATTGTGGTCTTCTAAGGCCCTACTTAAGACAGGGTATAATGATCACAAGCCTTCTGTTTCTCCCATTAAGACTGCATTGCATTAAACATCACCTTAAAGTCCTTAGGGGGTTCTATATGCTATCCCTAGAGTTTTAGTTGCACTACTATTCACCTGTAACCAATTCCATTGTGTAATGACCATCAAGGGTCCCTACACACAGCTTCCACCAACAAAGGCTCAGTCACACCCATTTGCAAAACTTCAGTTAAAATGTGTGGTATGGGAAGGTACTCTTATTACAAAGCATTTCACAACAATAATTTCCTGCAAACTGATAGCTACTTTTCGAACACATTGGCTAAAAATTTACATAATAGTCAAACTACAGCACTTTTTAAATAATAATAATAAACCCTCGTCAACGTTTGTCGAAAGAGAATTTACCTCGTCTCTCAGATCTGAACGCATGAGAGAGAGAGAGAGAGAGAGAGAGAGAGAGAGAGAGAGAGAGAGACAAACCCATTAGACCTGTCACTTGGTTCAGGCTTTGATTACAGTGATTTCTTTTTGCTGTTTGTCTGTTTCCACATTTCTTATTCTCTGAAACACCAGTTTCCCCTGTCTGCATATGTATTCATTATCAGCTGACTTGATTCCTCCTGTCCCACCTTATGGAATCTTCAATTTACTATTGTTTGTTCTTTTTTTATGCCACAATTCAGATTCAAATTCACTGGTGATTCACATAAGCATATAGGCTATTGCTGATAGTAAAAGTACTTGGGTTTTGGCACTGTGGCTTTCTATTCCAAATCTTTGGATCCAGCATTTTGGCCTCCTCTTGGGAACTGGCTATACATAGTGTTGCATCCAAAGATTTTGGAAAGAATCATGTGGTGCCAAATCAAAGAAACATTAACATCACTGATGATTCTGCTTTTCACAACAGATATGAGCCCATAATATTAAAGTTATAAATCAGTTCAGCTGGCCTTAACTTACAAAACTAAATCTGATACTATCATTATTTCTACTACCTACCTTGTTGAAGTTCTGCCAGCATATTTGAAATAAATCTCAAAGAAATATGTTCATTTACACTTCAATTGTAATTTTCAATTGAAGTATTTCACCTTCTTTCACTTAGAAGTGATGAACTTTTGACACTTTTATTACCTTACATACCTCACAAACCTAAACCAGGTTTGTTTTTTTTCTATTTAAAGTTATTGCAATATCGATGCTTTGTCTTCATCTACTGCCAATTTTCCAGATAACTATGTGACAAGTTTTTTTTAGAACTTAACATTCTCCTTACATTAGGATCTCTAAAACTGGACAAGGATGGAGAAACATACCAAGTGTGATCTTGTCAAAGCAACTGTGTGTGGGGCACTAAACTTTACAATCGAATAGCAAGTGTCTGAAACTTTTTTCATCAGGCAGCTTAACTGAGAACCCCTTGCAGAACTAGTGCCTCAAATATTTTTTAAATGGAAAAGACACTTACAAGCTATCAACTTTAAAAAATAAACAAATTTCTAGTGCTCATTCCACACCGACAACACTCATTTCACACCATTCCAAATGTTACTGCTTCTTCCTAAAATATTCAACTCCTTGTGCTCTGTATGCTTCTCACATTGTTACATAATCTTTATTCATTTCTAATGGTGGATCAGTGGTAAAGTGTCAAGAGCTTTAAGATTGCACCTCTCTCTCCTTTTGATTCAAATACCAAATGAATTAATAATTACTCTGCAAACCATCTAATTTTTTCTTTCTTTTATCTATTTTTTTAATGAAAAAAAAACCAATTTTGTGAGTTCAATAACCTTCAACAATTTTATTTTAAATCTATATCTATCTCAGTCACTTGGCAAGTGGCAACTTCTTTTATTTTAAAGTACTAACAATATGCTTTAGTTAAAATGTTGCCGGCTATATAGCTGCCAGCAGCCACAGCAGAACCGCACATCTAATGTCGTGTACCTGGCCTGGCAATGAAACATCCATTACTAAGAATGCAGCAGTCAACACATTAAGGTACACTCAGTTTATTAGGGGTTCCTCACCACCTGCTCCTGTCACATCAAGAAATCCAGTGCTTGTGGAATGCCATATTCACAGTAATTTATAATATCTATGTGGATTACTGAGTAACCCTCCTATTACTGCAATATTTCTTGATAAATGCAAAGATATTAATTTATTTACATGGATCTTGTTACTAAAATGACAATCGGAAGTGACACTTTTTTGGAAGGTTTATATATGCAAACTACTCTAGATTAAGACACACACAACTGGCAACATGAACAGTAATTTGACACAGCAGCTACATGATGGTTGTGCAGGGAGAGAGGGAGAGGGAAGGGAGAGAGAGAGAGAGAGAGAGAGAGAGAGAGAGAGAGAGCTAGCTAGCTCAATTTTTTCCAGTGAATTTGCTGAATGGTTGGTCTGATACTGTAATAGGTAAAGTAAAGACATATGCTAGTAAGGGGGGGGGGGGGGGGGAGGCAGTTGCACCTTTCACACTAGGATACAGGGAACAAAAGCTTTGGAAAGTTCCAGCATAGAAAATCATGAGGGAAGGACCCTCTGAGACAAGTGTTTGGATGAGTGTTCATAGATGAAGAATGGGATGGAGGGGCCAAAGAAGTAAGAAGTTTTTGGGGAATAAAAAAAGTCAAAATTGAAGTGGGAAATGTGGTGGAGCTTAGTGAAAAGTGTAAAAAAAATGGACATAGTCTGAGAACAGATGAGCAGTGGAAGAGAAGGATGTGTTAAGTCATGATTTTTCCACCTATGCAGTTAAAGGAAGCTGATGTTACACAGGAAGTCAGATGGCACACACAGTTAAACAGCCACTTAGCAGCAGGCTCTGTATACAGAGTGAGTTGATGCTGTTCAGTTTGACATTGGCCATTCAAACACATAATATGGTAAATTTCAACACCTGCTTCACAATGTGTGTGTGTGTGGATCCTGTTCACATAGGTGAAAATTCTCCTTACCAACACATTCTTTGTTTCTCCTATTTTCCTCTATTTCTGCTAGTACTGAGAGAGAGTGTGGTGGTGAGACACTTGTCACACATTCAAGAAGGCAGCAATTCAAATCCCCAAGTTTTCCATGGCTTCGTGAAATTGTTTGGGGCAAATACCAGGATGGTTCTTTCGAAAAGCACCAGACTGAATTCCTTCCTTAACAAAGCTTCTTGGCAACAGGACACTACATCCCATTTTCATTCTTCAGTTTAAAAAAAAAAGAAAAATCCACATTTCAAATTCTGTGGCCCATTTCCTTACTGCTGCTATGTAATTCTGTTGTCTGAAAACTCACTCATCTCCTAAATTCTGGAGATTTTACAGGCACTGTATATCCCGCGATAATACATATATTTGCAAGGAGAATATTTGTTCTGCAATTTCTCAGTTTTTAATTTACTGTTGGACCAATGTAATCAATGTGATGTAACAAAAATGATGACAGTCAGAACTGGTAAAATAGTGTTCTGGATTGTATTTATACAGAACCTTCCAAATCATCAATTGTCTTATCGAACAATGCAGAAGCTTCCGGACAATTCCAGATTGTAACAGAACCTTCTAAAATAAGCTTGAAAAGTACAAGAGAAAAATTAATAATATTTAAATGTATTAAATTGGGTACCAGTGTTCTGCAAAAGGTATTATGTAACCATTACTATTTGTTTGTTACTGTCTTATGCCCCCCCATGAACCATGGACCTTGCCGTTGGTGGGGAGGCTTGCGTGCCTCAGCGATACAGATGGCCGTACCGTAGGTGCGACCACAACGGAGGGGTATCTGTTGAGAGGCCAGACAAACATGTGGTTCCTGAAGAGGGGCAGCAGCCTTTTCAGTAGTTGCAGGGGCAACAGTCTGGATGATTGACTGATCTGGCCTTGTAACATTAACCAAAACGGCCTTGCTGTGCTGGTACTGCGAACGGCTGAAAGCAAGGGGAAACTACAGCCGTAATTTTTCCCGAGGACATGCAGCTCTACTGTATGATTAAATGATGATGGCGTCCTCTTGGGTAAAATATTCCGGAGGTAAAATAGTCCCCCATTCGGATCTCCGGGCGGGGACTACTCAGGAGGACGTCGTTATCAGGAGAAAGAAAACTGGCATTCTACGGATCGGAGCGTGGAATGTCAGATCACTTAATCGGGCAGGTAGGTTAGAAAATTTAAAAAGGGAAATGGATAGGTTAAAGTTAGATATAGTGGGAATTAGTGAAGTTCGGTGGCAGGAGGAACAAGACTTTTGGTCAGGTGATTACAGGGTTATAAATACAAAATCAAATAGGGGTAATGCAGGAGTAGGTTTAATAATGAATAAAAAAATAGGAGTGCGGGTTAGCTACTACAAACAGCATAGTGAACGCATTATTGTGGCCAAGATAGACACAAAGCCCATGCCTACTACAGTAGTACAAGTTTATATGCCAACTAGCTCTGCAGATGATGAAGAAATAGATGAAATGTATGACGAGATAAAAGAAATTATTCAGGTAGTGAAGGGAGACGAAAATTTAATAGTCATGGGTGACTGGAATTCGTCAGTAGGAAAAGGGAGAGAAGGAAACATAGTAGGTGAATATGGATTGGGGGGAAGGAATGAAAGAGGAAGCCGCCTTGTAGAATTTTGCACAGAGCATAACTTAATCATAGCTAACACTTGGTTCAAGAATCATGAAAGGAGGCTGTATACATGGAAGAAGCCAGGAGATACTGACAGGTTTCAGATAGATTATATAATGGTAAGACAGAGATTTAGGAACCAGGTTTTAAATTGTAAGACATTTCCTGGGGCAGATGTGGATTCTGACCACAATCTATTGGTTATGAACTGCAGATTGAAACTGAAGAAACTGCAAAAAGGTGGGAATTTAAGGAGATGGGACCTGGATAAACTGAAAGAACCAGAGGTTGTAGAGAGTTTCAGGGAGAGCATAAGGGAACAATTGACAGGAATGGGGGAAAGAAATACAGTAGAAGAAGAATGGGTAGCTCTGAGGGATGAAGTGGTGAAGGCAGCAGACGATCAAGTAGGTAAAAAGACGAGGGCTGATAGAAGTCCTTGGGTAACAGAAGAAATATTGAATTTAATTGATGAAAGGAGAAAATATAAAAATGCAGTAAATGAAGCAGGCAAAAAGGAATACAAATGTCTAAAAAATGAGATCGACAGGAAGTGCAAAATGGCTAAGCAGGGATGGCTAGAGCACAAATGTAAGGATGTAGAGGCTTGTCTCACTAGGGGTAAGATAGATACTGCCTACAGGAAAATTAAAGAGACCTTTGGAGAGAAGAGAACCACTTCTATGAATATCAAGAGCTCAGATGGAAACCCAGTTCTAAGCAAAGAAGGGAAGGTAGAAAGGTGGAAGGAGTATATAGAGGGTTTATACAAGGGAGATGTACTTGAGGACAATATTATGGAAATGGAAGAGGATGTAGATGAAGACGAAATGGGAGATAAGATACTGCGTGCAGAGTTTGACAGAGCACTGAAAGACCTGAGTCGAAACAAGGCCCCGGGAGTAGACAACATTCCACTAGAACTACTGATGGCCTCGGGAGAGCCAGTCCTGACAAAACTCTACCATCTGGTGAGCACGATGTATGAGACAGGCGAAATACCCTCAGACTTCAAGAAGAATATAATAATTCCAATCCCAAAGAAAGCAGGTGTTGACAGATGTGAAAATTACCGAACTATCAGTTTAATAAGTCACAGCTGCAAAATACTAACGCGAATTCTTTACAGACGAATGGAAAAACTGGTAGAAGCGGACCTCGGGGAAGATCAGTTTGGATTCCGTCGGAATGTTGGAACACGTGAGGCAATACTGACCTTACGACTTATCTTGGAAGAAAGATTAAGAAAAGGCAAACCTACGTTTCTAGCATTTGTAGACTTAGAGAAAGCTTTTGACAATGTTGACTGGAATACTCTCTTTCAAATTCTGAAGGTGGCAGGGGTAAAATACAGGGAGCGAAAGGCTATTTACAATTTGTACAGAAACCAGATGGCAGTTATAAGAGTCGAGGGGCATGAAAGGGAAGCAGTGGTTGGGAAAGGAGTGAGACAGGGTTGTAGCCTCTCCCCGATGTTATTCAATCTGTATATTGAGCAAGCAGTAAAGGAAACAAAAGAAAAATTCGGAGTAGGTATTAAAATTCATGGAGAAGAAGTAAAAACTTTGAGGTTCGCCGATGACATTGTAATTCTGTCAGAGACAGCAAAGGACTTGGAAGAGCAGTTGAACGGAATGGACAGTGTCTTGACAGGAGGATATAAGATGAACATCAACAAAAGCAAAACGAGGATAATGGAATGTAGTCAAATTAAGTCGGGTGATGCTGAGGGAATTAGATTAGGAAATGAGACACTTAAAGTAGTAAAGGAGTTTTGCTATTTAGGGAGTAAAATAACCGATGATGGTCGAAGTAGAGAGGATATAAAATGTAGACTGGCAATGGCAAGGAAAGCGTTTCTCAAGAAGAGAAATTTGTTAACATCGAGTATAGATTTAGGTGTCAGGAAGTCGTTTCTGAAAGTATTTGTATGGAGTGTAGCCATGTATGGAAGTGAGACATGGACGATAACTAGTTTGGACAAGAAGAAAATAGAAGCTTTCGAAATGTGGTGCTACAGAAGAATGCTGAAGATAAGGTGGGTAGATCACGTAACTAATGAGGAGGTATTGAATAGGATTGGAGAGAAGAGAAGTTTGTGGCACAACTTGACTAGAAGAAGGGATCGGTTGGTAGGACATGTTTTGAGGCATCAAGGGATCACAAATTTAGCATTGGAGGGCAGCGTGGAGGGTAAAAATCGTAGAGGGAGACCAAGAGATCAATACACTAAGCAGATTCAGAAGGATGTAGGTTGCAGTAGGTACTGGGAGATGAAGAAGCTTGCACAGGATAGAGTAGCATGGAGAGCTGCATCAAACCAGTCTCAGGACTGAAGACCACAACAACAACTGTCTTATGAGTATTACAATTGAAGGCACTGTTACACCTGATGTTTTTAACTTTTATTAACAATCAGTGTTGTGTCTGAAAATATTGCATACATAATGGTTTCCAAATTTAGTTCCTTATAGATTTATTTATTTATTATGAATGTGGTGGACAATCTTGAATGACCTAGAAAATTCTATGTGTGTGGTCCAGCACACAAAAGGACACGAACTTACACTTCAACTGTTAACAGATAAAGAAAACAAGCAGCTAATCAAATTTGTGATCCAACAGTAATGACATACCTTTATTAGGAGTTTGTTAATTGACTGAACTGTAGGGTACGAAAGATGAATAAGCTGGCCAGGAAGCAGAATCTCCTCCTCTTGCTCACCTTTCAGGGAAACTGATTTAATAATTCATGAGCAAACTGAGCAAAGTTAGAATATCAACACAATTACAACAAAACAATACTGACAAAATTTCAAAAAGAAATTCCATCTTTAGAGGAAATTGAACCAAAAGAAGCTTGTACTACTACTAAGCAATTTTCATGAAACAGCAATCTATTCAAAAAACTGTTTTTCACCACATTGTGTGTGCATCAGAATACACAAACAAAGCAAGAAATGGGAGGACAAACAAAGTGTTTGGAAAACCAACTCCTCATTACAGTTATACTATGAATGAACCACATGTTCATACCATACAGCAATTTTACCTGGAAGATAAATGGGGCTCCTTCCACCACTGGGCTAATGAAAGAGGCACGATCACTAGAGAAAAAGTTGTGAACATCAAATGATAAACAACAAAAAAAAGAAACATTTTCCACATTGGAAGGTAAAAATTATGATGATGAATGTATGTGGTTCCATAACTGCCTAGAGATATCTGTTTTGTAAGTATTGTATTAAGTACGCTGTTTAATACCACCTAGAGATGTCTGTTTTGTATATATTGTATTAAGTATGCTGTTTAATCTCTAAGAACTTGGTAGACATGACATTACACCTTGGTTGAACATGTGAAGTCATTAGTAGACTGTGGCAATGTGCGGAGGGTCCCTCCATCGAGAATGAAGAATGTGTATGATGCAGCACGTCTCTTGAGAACCACAGTTGTGCAGAAAAGTTTCCATATCACAAACGTCGTAATGCACAAGTTACACCAACTCAAATGGGAAACACTGAGCCCTGCAGTCCTGATCTCACCCCATGTGATTATGCCACCTTCGAACCTTTAAAAAAGGCTTTGAAGGATCAACGAACTCTGTCAAACAAGGATATGCAGCACTGTCATGCTTTCGTCCAAAACACCTTCTCCAGAAACACACACACACACACGCACACATGCACGCACGCACGCACGCACGCACACCTACTTTCTCTGGCCTCTGTGGCCTAACTAAGGACTGGAATTATGTCTGAAATGAGCAGCAATACAGAGTGGTTGTGTAGTGGGGGTAAGAAGGCAGTACACCCTTGTTCCCAACCCCTTGCCTCATAGCTCATATCCCTGCAACAGACCTGGATGCAAGACCTGTCCCACACACCCTACTCATACCACCACCACCACCACCACCACCACCACCACCTCCTCCTCCTCCTCCTCCTCCTCCTCCTCCTCCAGTGCTGTCACAGACATCTCCTATACCATCAAAGGCAGGGCTACCTGTGGAAGCAGCCATGTGATCTACAAACTAAGCCACAATCACTATGCTGCTTTCTACATGGGCAAGACAACTGTCAACCTGTCTGTCCACATCACAGCCACTACCAAACTGTGAGCAAGAGAGAGCTGGACTACGCAGTTGCTGAACATGCAGCCTAACACAATGTGCTTCACTTCAATGATCGTGTCACAGCCTGTGCCAACTGGATCCTTCCTGCAAACTCCAGATTTTCTGAATTGCACAGGTGGGAACTCCTGCTGCGAAATATCCTTCATTCCTGCATCCCCCTGGCTTCAACCTCCCCTAGTCCCAGTCCTCCACCTACCTATCTCCCTCCCTGCTTCCAAAGCAGCACTGAGCATGCCTTCATTCCATCAATGCACCCATCACCTATCAGTCTTTTCCCCTTCTCTCCCTGTTCTGCTCTACCTACACCCCCCCCCCCCCCCCACACACACACAAACACCAAAAGATGTCATCGGTCCCATCAAACTACAAAAAAGTTGGACCTGCCCTTTCACAGGAACCATCCTGACATTTACCTGAAGCGATTTAGGTAAATCACGGAAAACCTAAATCAGGATGGCTGTATGTGGGTGCTGCTCAAGTCAGACAGTTGCAGTCCAGTGTCTCGGACCACAGCGGCCGGAGACTAGGCGTGTGTGTGTGTGTGTGTGTGTGTGTGTGTGTGTGTGTGTGTAGGCCTTTTGGCCGAAAGCTTAAATGTTTTCTTTTCACTGTGGCTCAATGCCTCCTCTGTTGAGTAACGATCTATCCTTTTTATAATACCCTTGACAACACATTTTCAGTTCAGTAAAGTGATAGTTATAGTTCAGAGCAGAATACACAACACGTTATACTGTGTAACCTTTGTGTTTCGAAATGAAGTTTTTAGCATGTTTTCAAGCACTGCCAGTTTACTTTCAGATGAAAATGTCATGCTAAACAAAAATGAATTTTGATTTCAGAAGGCCAATATGTGAAACTATGGAAGGAAACAAAATAGGTGTGCTAGTTACAGGGAATATTGTCCTGACCAACAGAAAAAAATTCATCTTAAAAAGTCATAACATTTGATTTAAAAATGCATCCATTAAAGTGAAATATCTTAAATACAGATTTCCAAACAAATGATGATGATATTTTAATCATAATAGTATTATCTTTCTAAAGTCTTTAACCATTCCACAGGTAGAACATTTTCATAATTTGATGAAAATCACATACAGCAAATGTGAAATAAAGTGTAATCTTTTGTGACTTTTATCCAGAAGCAGGATACTAACATGGTCCTTCATAAAAATGTGCACACAGTATGCAGCATACCACATCAGCTCACTATATTTCTGAAAGGCCATCAACAGAGTATTTACGATCAGTGTGCTTGGAAGTAGTCTTTAACATTATATACGGCCATTTAAGTCTTCACTTATAGCTCAGCAAGCTGAAGATGTTCAAAGAAATGAAACCAGTCTTAACAAAAATGTGTAAAACTACAGGTGAGGTAATTTTCATTAATCATTAACAATGTCACCTGTGAGCTTAATATGGTCAAGATTTAATTATATGTTAGCCATTAATTCCAGGAAACAAGAATATTTTTCATAAAACTGGCATAGATGGCAAGAAACATTGTAAAATTCGTACAGACAGAGTGATCATTTTGAATTTAAAGAAACTTTCCACTTCTCTGTTTTGTACCACCTGTCACCAAATTTTTGATCATTAACAGAAAAATGGGACACAATGAACTAAAACATAGTCACATTTGTGCGGACAGTTCATCAAATGATCCAGCATGTAATAAAATGGAAATATTGTGAACAGTGCTGCCTTGCACTTTCAGTAACTTGAGAACACATGCAATGATATGAGCAATGAGACAGCAAGCAAGAATTTTCTTCAAAGAATCTAACTCCAATGTACAAAACAGCTTCAAATTTCTTATTACTTTACAAATGAGTTAATGTGCTAAATATCTGACATCAAGAGAAAACACAAGGAAAGTTTCAGAAAGGTTTGAAAGCATGCTTAAAGTTTGTTGGAAGTCAACAAGTGCTCCTATTCTAAATACTGGATCAATATAGTCCACATATTTGTGTGGCAAAAGTTACACTGCCTCAAGCCATATACTCAGTTTTGAACTGCAATAGTTGTCTTACTGTGTTAAATCTGTAAAATAAGATGAAACATCTGAATGAGTAGATTATGACATTTTAAATTTGGAAAATAATCATACAATATACTGAAAATCAAATTTTTGTTGCCCCCCTCCCCCCTTAAACTTTTAGACAGGCAATCTGAAAATGGGACTGGGTTACTATCGTACAGGTTAATAGCTTAGTAATATAGACCACAAAAAGGTCCAGTTCCTGACAGCAGTTTCCCTTCTACAGACCATAAACACATGCTCAGAATATTTTCTGATGTGTACAGTTTCGGTAGATGTATGCTGAAGAGTACAAATAACATTTCAATCAAGACGCACACCATTTGATACAAAAAACATTTAATCAAGCTTTAAAATGATGGAAAAATTGTGGATTTCACAATTCAATAAAGGAAAAATGGCTGTTTTGTCATATTATGACTCTTCTCAAATATTATTAGATTCTCTATTCTTCTTGGATGAACTGGAATTTGCAATCTCCACTTTGAAACAAAGTTCCTGGCACTGATCGCCTCACGGTAGAAAAGATCAAAAAGTTTAACTGTACTACATTTCAGTGACTGCTTAAGTTGATGAACGAGAGCATTGCTAATCTGTATATAACACTCTGGAAGAAAGCTCGAGCTGTTGCATTGCTGAAGCATGGTAAGGTTACAAATAAATGTAAAAGTTTTTGTCTAGTATCATTGTTGTGCCACAGTTTCCAGATCTTTGAAACTCTTTGTTCTTAACCGAATTAACAGCATAAATGAATCATGCTGCAGTCATATAACCAAGCCTACTCAACACACCGAGGATGGTTTTCAACAGGGTAGGCTAAGTGACGTTTCCTTTGTCTACTTAACAGCAGCCTACTACACTCAACCACAGAAAGTTACTAAAGAAAAATTATGAGCTCACCAGCAATTACCAACCAACATTCCTCATAGGCACTCTGCTGCAGAATAGAAGATTCCACATCTTTCTCTCCGCCGCATACAAAAGAATGATCAATGGCAAGGCAGTGTGCTCCCTTCAGTGTTTTTTAATATGTACAATTATCAGCCTATTACAGAACACTGCAGACATTTCACCTACTTTGATTATAGCAGTGGGGCTGCCCAACGGAAGAAATTTAGAGAGATAAAAGAAAAGTTAATTTCATCTTTGAATACAATTAGGCTGTCCTACAAAGTTAGTCATCTAACGGCAAACCCCAGCAACGATTATGTGTGCACAGTTCACTTGTGGAACTGAGAAGTCTAGTGCAAATTGGTTGTCACATGGAAAGGTAAATGACTACCACTGGCCAACATCTGTTTATGTCTGGGTGTTATTCTTTGCCATAGGCTGTCCTACAAAAAGTGCTGCCTTAACACTGGGCTGAAGGTGAGGCAAGGAACAATATTTCAAGAAAGATCACTGCCACCACATTGGGAGCTAGTCCTCACATTCTGAGGATGTCTGCTCTTGCTTTGCACTCGTGAGCTTCAGAGTACACTTCACCTGTATAGCATGCATCTGCTCACACCAAGCAGGTTGACACTACTCCAAGGTGTACAAAGCCAATTCCAGTTGACAAACTGTCAGAAGAGCGATCACTGCTGATGTAGAGAAGGAAAAGCAGACCAGTCATCCCCATCATCCAATGCTCGATTATCAAGCTAGTCAGTCAACTAAAATCTAGAAACAGCTCCATTGCTAGAAGTCTGCTGCTGGTTGGTTGATTTGAGGAAGGGGATCAAATAGTGAGGTCATCAGTCCCAGCAGATTAGGGAAGGATGGGAAAGGAAGTCAGCCGTGCCATTTTCAAAGGAACCACCCAGCATTTGCCTGAAGCTATTTAGGGAAATCAAAGAAAACCTAAACCAGGATGGACAGGCACGGGTTTGAACCATTGTTCTCACAAATGCAAGTCCAGTGTGCTAACCAGTGCGCCACCTCACTCGGTTCTGCCACTGGAGGGAAAACTGTAGTCTCACTGCATCAACTGAGGGAAGATTAATCTGCCATCATATATCCCTGCAAAGCAAGAGCTACAGTAGTTGAAATATTTATTGAATCACCATGAATTACTTCGTCTTTTGCAGCAGTTTGCTTCAGGTTATACCAGTCCCATTGTTGTTTAACTTTATTAACATATTTTTGCCTTTATAATCTGACTTCTTCACGCATGTTTTCCAACAATACACAACTCTTTGTTGTTGTCGTTTGGTTTTACAATGAAACCAGTGTTTATACTGCCATTTTTGAGTTGAGACTTTGCAGTGAGAAGATGGGCAGGTCAGTCGAATTAACACCAGAATTATTTGTCTGTTGGTCTCAGCACCATAGAGATAGTCTCTAAGACAGGATTTAATCAGTCTACGATTTCAACATTACTGGAAAAAAAAAAAAAACAGGGAAAAAAGGAAATGTTGATAGTGAGAAAGGAAGAGGTTGGAAAACAGGGTCTACTGCCAACAGGACGGGGTATTGAAAAGGCTTTCTTTCACTCAAGTATCATCGCCGGTCATCAACTGAACTACAGCGAGACTGGGAAGAAATGTGCAACACCTCAGTAACCAGTAGAACTGTAAGAAATAGACTACTAGAGGCTGGACTCTCAGCCTGTAGTTCTAGAAGGAAGCCTTTATTGACCAAGATAATGCGACAACAGCGACTAAAATGGGCAAAGGCATATGTGACATCGATACCAGAGATGTGGAGCAAAGTAATCTTTTCAGACGAGTCCAAATTTAATCTGCATGGCTCAGATGGAAAAGCGTTCGTGCGTCAAAAGCTGAAGAATTTTTGCCATTGTGCAAAACACATACAGCCGAACACCCAAACGGACAGATGGTTTGGGGCTGCATTTCCAGTCACGAAGTAAGTCGTCTGGACTTCATCAATGGTACTGTCAATGCAGATGCCTACATAAGCATCCTTGAATGGAAGCATACGCCAACCATTAGAGACAAGTTTGGAGATGTTTCCAATTGCATTTTTCAGGACGACTCCGCTCCTTGCCATAGAACTTTGAAGGTGAGTCCTATGACTAATATTAGTACCAAACATGAAGCAGATTACTTTCTTGGTTAATTATCACATACTTCTACGTTTCAGGTAAAATCTTTCCTTTGACAAAATGGGGCTCAAGTATTAGAATGGCCTGGAAACGGCGCCGATTCAATCCTATTGAGAACTGTTGGAAGGTTATGGGAAATGCTATCACCAAAAAGAAGCCACAGAATAAACGGGAGATGTTTGTGACCCTTGTGTATGTGTTGTTTCATGAACTGAGTGAGGAGTACATTACAAAGTTAGTTCTTTCAATGCCTTCACAATGCCAAGCAGAGATTAACGCGTGTGGTGAAACAACAAAGTATCAGATGCAACCATGTATTTGTATGAGGAAATACAAACACTAAAACCCATCAGTTTTATGTTATAGCATTAATATGCAGTGTTTCTTTCAACATTAGTATTCATATTTCAGAATAGCAAGCAGAACAGCTGACATATCCACTTACACTCATTTTTCAAGAAAGTGTTAAATTATAAAAAACAAACATTTTTATAGAAAGAAAAATGAAGAATTAAAACAAATTGACAAAAGTTATTGTGTATATTCATTTCTGATACAAATCAAGAGAAATCAGGCAAATTTAGCTTAGTTCTTCAATGATTGTAACAAAAATTGTTAATTTAAAAGATGATGCAATGAATATTTGCACTACTGTATCTGCTGAAAATGTTCTGCATTACGCTGTTTGGAGATCAATCGTCTTAAAATGGGCATCCTCCATTGCAAGACCAACACCCAAATATGGGGCATCCCTCCCAGCAGATGGAGACACATCTAGTGAGTGCAGAACCCGAATCACTTGCTCATATGCCCTCTATTGCAACACTCTTGCATAATATAAGATTGGACTGTAGCAAATAACAAGGCCATCAGAGTTCCCACATTCTAGAAATGCTGACCATATGCATGAATGAATAAATTAATTGAGTCAAACCGTACAGAGAAAAATATTTGAAACATTAAGCTTCATACTACATAGTTTCATCAGAGGACAACTGAATGAAGAAAAGTAATAAATTATGAGAATTGTTGGGCAGAGCCTACCTTCAGGAGGCACGAAGAGTGTAGTACTGCAGACAGACATACTTAGAAGTTATACACTTCCTGACTTTCAGAACTAATAGTTCCCTTCCTCAGCAGATTGGGAGGGGATTTGGGGGAGGACTCATTGGCAAAGGTTAAAAAGAAGGGCAAGTCACTCAAATCCTAGGATGGGAGCAACTCACTGCAATAAGAGAGGATGAGGATCAAGTAAGATCTTTGTCAAACCTTGTCCCAACTACAGGTGGGTATCTCTCATCCTGGAATCTGAGTGACCTGCCCTTCCTTTTAAGATTCACCTAGCTGTTCCTTCTTCCCAAGTAAGGAATTATTTGTTCCAAAAGCTAGGAAACTTATCACTTCTACTTTTGTGTGTTCATCAGCAGTCCTACACCTTTTTTTATCCCTCCTGAAGGTAAGCAGTCACCAAAAATACTGTATCATAATATATTACATATTTTCCCTGTATTGATAAGTAAATTATAACAGCAGCTATACCCAGTAACAACAGTGTTTACATAAACTAAAACAACTGCCTATAAATATAATTTCTACACAAATTACACAGTGACGAACAATATGTTAACATCCTTTTAATGCTGTGTGTCATATTTTTAAGAAACTGTTATATAAGAAAGGATACCGTAGGTGTGAAACGGTTGTCCAATGTAAGAGAGGACCTGATGGACTGTATCGCATCAGGTTAAATAAATACACTAGAAAAATAAATTAATATGCCACTGAGGTATTAAAGAAAAAGGAGGGATACAAAGGCTAGAATTTAATGTACTGTCAACACTGTGACGACTAGAACAGATTGAAAAGATGAGGGGAAATAGCAGTGGCCTTTGTAAGGAACCAACATAGATCCTCTAGCGACATATTTTATGGAAATTTTAAATCTGCGAAGGTGAAAATGGATTTAAATCCCATTCTCATCCATACAAACCCAGTGTCTTTAACAACTGTGGTACTTCATATGTACCCTGTTAATCCACTGTTCTGTATTGCACTGCACATTTCAGTAATGCTTGCTTATAGTAAAGCTTTAAGCTTTATACCATCAACCACCACATCAAGAATTTAGCCCTCCACAATGATGATTATTTTCTCCTGCAGTCACCATCAATATCATTACACCCAGTGCACTACCCAAGAACAGACTTTTTCATTTATACCTCCATGTTATGGAAACAGGTCACCTCCTCACTATACTTAGCTTGCTGAAGGCTAATCCTTTCATCGAGTGATTACTTTCTGTTCTTAAATAAGGTTGTCTTCACAGATACGTATCTCATGTCTCATTTCACAGAATCCAAATCGCCTCAACTCACCATATGCAGATGTCATGTTTATCTTTTGGTAGAACTTAAGCGGTGTGATCCAGCACATGTTCATACGTAGTCTCAACTCTAACACATGAACATTTAGCTATTACTATAATCATTTAGATAGAGGGAAAACAATAATCACAACTAAGTCATTATCATCGTCACCATCACCATCACCAAACTATCAGCAACTGTAACATATACACAATATAGTCCCTCAAAACCTGTCTCTGAACTTTATTTTCATTATTTGAGCAATGAGGAAACTGCTTGAAGAATACAAGAAGCCATTTACTTACACTTTTATTTATGACAAGACATGTTTTGGGCTTTAGCCCTTCTGTCGGTGGCTTCGCAATGTTACACATTTATTGCCACTATATTAAATACATTTTTAATGCTTCAGCTGTTCTGGGCAAAATAATTTCTTTAAGCTCTACATACAGGATGTACATGAAGTCCAGGAACACTTAATTATTTCTTGCACAACCACTAAACATTGTACAGATGTCATATTGCATTTTGAAGAGAAACTCTTAAACTTTTTTACAAACATTCAATATGCGAACCATGAGTGACCCGACAGACATTAATGTTAATCGAATTTTTTTGCACACCCATCCCAGCATGGCATCATCGACTGTGGCAGTCGCTTCCTGTATTCTCTCCCAGAGCTCTGCTACATCACGTCGTAGATGTGGTACATACACCATTCTGTGTCCCCACAGAAAAAAGTCACACAGAGTGAGGTCTGGTGATCAGGGAGGCCATTTCATTAAACAGCTCACTCCACAACTGAACTCACCAGGTTTGCGACTAACGCTGACTATCGGCAAATTACCAAACTACGCTGTGACGGTATACAGTGGGGGGGGGGGGGGGGGGGATTTCAGGGTTTTCTTCAAAATGACATATGTATGATATCTGTACAATGTTTGGTTCTGGTGCAATAAATAACTGAAAGTGTTCCCAGACTTTATGTACACCCTGTATTTCCAAGTCACACACAAAAATCTAATCCACAACTAAGGGCTCTTACTTTCATTCTACATATCTCCGTGTATAATATTAGAACATGACTGCTAAAGAAATTGTTATTTTGCACTGACAGCTGCAGCATTCAAAATGTGGAGGGAATATTGATCACAAATATTTAACTGTATTAAGCTCCTTGAAAATGGTCAATCCATCTTGGATGCTGTATTTCTTAAGGTATTTGAATATTTTAACTTCAAGACAAAGACAGCTTACTGAATTCAAAATCATCTGTTGTGATGGCATTTGCATCGCTGTTTCAACTGAGAAAGACCTTTTCTTATAAACATTGCATTCCAGATAACTTTTAGATCTGATTGTAATTCTAAGTAATTAATGGCTGAAGAGTTATTACTGTTCCATGCTAGCCCAACATGAAAATATTAGAAGAGCTAAAGTCGTACAAGCTTGTTGCCAATTTTTGTTTTTCTAAAGACAGAAATTCTGTGTTATGGGTGGAAAAGTGAATGTCCCAACTAAAAAGTTCTGGAAACTTAGTAAATTACTGTAAAGTACATACCTATAACTTTTATTTAGTAACTTTCAATGTTTTAATGGGGCTTTGAAGCTTTAAAATGATCACATAAATTAGGTCTAAGCCTACTGGAAAGTATAAGCATATTAATTTATAACACACAGTCGTTTGATCAATATCCCAACTATTTACACCAAGTACACCTGTTTAAGTAGTATCCAACAGTGAAACACCAATGCAGATTTAAAAATGATACATGCAACTTTTACCTCCTTGAAACACTCCAGTGACATATCAAAAAGAAAAAGAAATGAGAAACTGTTTCCAAAGAAGAGTGAAGTACTTTTGCAGTTTTGAGGAAATACTGAAACAGCATATAAATGAAGAACATTTTTCATAACACAACTGAACTTTATTCTTCATTACAGGCTGCTACATACATCAAGAACTGTATGTTGGAAAAGACGGAATTTGATAATTTACCATTAAAAAAAATCTTGTGTTGATATATGTGTATTACATTTACAATTTTTCTACTATTATTGTCACAAAATGCAGTGAATTACTATTACGGGGAAAAAAAAAAACAGATACAGCTTACTGTTTCCATAATATGGTTTGCACTGTTTCAAATTTCTCAAAATAATACAATTCTGCCTCCATACTCATGTTTCTCTCTTAAGAACTTACTACAGCCACAAAATATGTGTAACATGAGTAAAAGCAAATGATTTGCAATGGATGAACCTCTTCTATAGAGCTGGAATAAATATTCCAAAATTCTGCTGCTGCTCTCTGCCTTTGATCTACTTTCTTTTTTGTTTCAAATGTAATTAATGCATGCTCCCCATGAGCATGGAACAAGCACCAGATTATCACTTAAATCAGGATGTTAGCCGTATATCAGCAACAGTTATGACAGCCACACACAAATATGGAGCTCTATATTACACTTCACAATGATCCAGATCCATACTGCTATTATTTATTAAGAAATTTCTCATAAATGTTGTGCTACAGTCGTTTGCTTTTAAGAGCTATGTTCATGTATGTGTTTTTCAGGTAGTACTGTTCCCTTATTGAAGTGTAGCTTACAAAATGAACTATAACAATGTCATTTTTATAATTAAAGTGAGAAAAAAATTCTAAAAACACTAAAAGACACCAAATGAGAACTGGGACTCAACTGCACAACTTAAGAAGTATGGAAGATGCAGAAAAATTATTCTCTCATTGACCAACATCACTAGTCGTACTGACATATGTGTACTACACAATTACCTCTACTTTTTCTCCTCATACTGAATGTAGAAGTAAAATTATGTAGCAATTTTTAGGTACATGTTTCAGAATCATTTCTCTAGAATTCAAAATGAACACTTTTTTATGGAAGGACAATACGAGATTTATCAATATTTCACCACTACTTTAGCAGAAAATATTCTTTATTTATCTGTTTACAATATTTTTCTGTTCCTTCAAATCAGCTTCTGCTGGCAAATTACTAAAGCTTATAGCTAACACCTAAGCATTTGCATTTTACCTTTTGTAAGAATACATTTTCTTGGAAATTTCCATACAAAGCTTCTGTCTTCAAATATGGTATCTTCACTGTTTTGGGTGCATTCAGTAACTGATAATTTGTTTTATGTGTACAAACTGAATGGGACTGGCTCGCATTCCTTGAACATGAAGTAGAAGTCACCTGGCAAGACTCATTAACAAGTGATCTCTCTTGGGATAAAAAAAACACAAGAGTTTCGAAGTTCATTAGCGAAACCAACTCTCCCCCCATAATAATTTTTTGTTTCAGATTTCTAACAGTTGTCTTATGATTTAAGCTATTCTGTAAACTTTCAGCCAATGGGCAAAATTAAAAAAACCCACTCCTAAACACAACATGAACAGTTACCTTACACTTTCTTGTCTTCTATGCAAATAAGTTCCAAATAAAGCATGTCTCAAGGTTCAGTAACTTGAGATATTAAACAACAATGTGTAAAAGGTTCAAAAAGCACTAATGGTACAAAGTGTTGACAAATTTTGCCCACAATAACACAATTTACTACATACCGAGAACAACATACGAACATTATGGACCCTACACTGAAACTGTTTTAAACTAAACTCTGGTAAATTGAGATGAAATAATTCAATAATAAAAATGTAAGTACAGTGTATTTAAATTTCATTTTTTAATTGCATCTAAACTTTGAAACAACAACACTTATTATTTCAATGTTATCATCCATTAACTGCTTATCAATTAACATTACAGAACATAAAATCTGTCCAAGACTTGTGTCCTCGAGATTCCTTTCCAAAATTCTTAGAAAGATTATTCCTCAAACACACCTTCTATGTGAGCAAGTTTTGGTAATATCATTTACCTGGACTCTTCAGAAATAGAAGCTTGTTTAATTTGTTTATCCCCTTCAAGACAACAATCAGTTTTTTGATCACCTTCAGAGATCCCAGTCTGTAGGGCAGTGGCTTGTACCTTGAGCCAGCATGAACTTCGAGCTGATCTTATATCTCTGGTCTATACTCTCAGTAATTTCCACACCACATATTTCCTACTTTGAAATGCGTGTAGACAGCTATTACAGGACCAAGGAACAATTACTTCAATGTCCTAGACATTGTTTCTTTCCGCAAAAAGAAAGTTTTTGTTCTTAGTTCAATGTTGTTCTAGCTACAAATGCACAAATAGAATTAAAACATAAATGGTTGGTAATTATGGTAGATAACTATCATGTTAATTTTCCTATCTTTACTTATTTTAGTTTATGTAACCATTTATTGAAGTGGGAGGAAAGTATCTTGAGTCAGGAAAATGATCATGGCCCAGTGTACTAAAGTAATTTGTTTCTTTTAAATGTTAATTAACATGAACGTTTTAGGCCTATTTGTTAACCAGAAAAAAATAGTGTGTTTATTTGGATTTCAGTTTGTTAGCCAAGTGTTTATATTCAATAAAGTTTAATATTATATGACTTGTCCACTTATTTTTAAGCTGTGGCTCATGGTACAAGACCACATTGTACTTTAAGCCAAATACAACACTTTGAAAAATTATGGTACAACCTTTTAATAAACTATTATGTATTGCAAACCATTTGATGAGTAAGAAAAGTACTGAAATGGTTAAATAAGCTCATTACAATCCCAATTACTGCGTCTGCTATGATGGTAAAAAAAGTAATTAAAAAACCATGCTACACACACAAGCCCATCTCCTTATACTTCAATTCAGATTAAAAGTCAATACCTGTACATTTTGATACATGTCACACACTATCAAAGAGTCTGCCCTCCTTTCCGCCAAATTACACTCCTCATTATATTAATGATTTTGACAACTATATCCTTCCACTCTCATCCCAAATGTGGATTAGTTTGCCTACAAAAAAATTTCTCAAGCTATTTTTAAGACAAATACTATACATCAAATCACATGTCAGTGTTTTCTGAATCAATCTAATATTATCCTAGAATTTATGAAAGAAAAAGGTCAATGTACTTGTTTTATAGCAACTACCCCCTGCAAAGTGGTTGACTAAGTATCTCCAGAAGAGACTACTCAGGTCAACTTTGTCGAGTTCCATAACCCTTTTAGCATCATTCACAACTGTTGAACCATCATAATACTTTCAGTAACAACTGAAAGAGCACACAAGTTTAGAGCATTTTGAAATCGTAAGAGAGTGCCCCCACACAATCAACATTAACTCCAAAAGCACTGGAGCTGTACAAATAAAAAAAAAAAATAACTTATTGTTGACATGAGATTAGGCTGTTTAATCTATTTACATCTAAACATAATAAAAAGTAGAACATTAGGTTTCAGCAAAACCATAGTTTCCACACACAAAAAGAAAATGATAAATTAATGTGTTAAGTTTATAATTCCTGGTATATATTGTGCTGACATTTATTCATGGAAAAAGCTAACTGACTAATCATAAAGCTTTGTAGTACTTAAATAAGGGAGTATGTCTTGCAGATGCTGCTTTCAACAGTCACAAATAGAAACAAAATTATCAACAGGTATCAATCTATACGAAATTAACTGGACTGGAAAGAAAAATTTACCTAGTGAGCAAGAATGAATTGACAACCCATCACCTGCCGAAACATGTCTGAAATACTGAGAATTTTTGTTTCGTTTGGTATCAATTTATTGCTGGTCACCAGACGGACAATATGCCAGTTTTTCACACTTACTGGTTTTAACAGATAACAAAGGCAAAAGCGTCTGAACCAAATCAAATAAAAAATTACGCATAAATAAACGTACAAAGAGAAATTGCTAGGCATTTATAAAAAGAATTAAAGTAAATAATTAGCAAATTGTTTAAATTCTTTTTCTGTGGGTCTTTGGCAGCCAAGTAAAATTATAGCAGCATTCTGGACAGAAGACTTGGGACCTAGGTGAAGAAAATGGACAAATCTACTGAATCATTTTAACACATGACAGAGAAAATTGTGATGATGAGTTTAAGTTTCAATGCCGTATCTCTACTGTTATAACTAGTCTGTTTCCATATCGTAATTTCTAAATGAACTTACTTTCTTCTCTCTCCTCTTCGGCCCGTAAAGTAAAACAAAGTCTTATCACTTTCTAGTGTTTCCATCAGTCCTTTTATGACTTTCAAGAAACAGGGCTTTTGCTACTGCTTTCACACATAGGTAATTAATGGTTTTTTTTTTTTTTTGTTTTGTTTGAAAAGTCAACAGTCACTGGGTAACAGATACCCTCAATCAAGGTTTGTCCACACAAATCACTTCCATCAACAACAAAATGTTAATGGTAAACTATGAAACAAATCAAATCACAGAAACACTAAAGGCAGATAGTGCATTAAACTAAACAAAAGTAAGAATACACCAACTTTCATCCACAATTAAATTACACACCACTTCTTCTGCAATCCACAAAATAAAAAGTGCTTCCTAAAACCAATACTGTTTTCTGTAACAGAGTTGATGAGACTTATCTAACACTGCTGCTTTTTGGTTCATTAAGTTGATAAAAATAGTGATATAAGGAGTAAAGTAGATGCAGCAATATAATGAAACACACACACAGCAAAAATAGGCTGATTTCGAAAGTGAAATTTCTGATATTTTTAGAACATAACTTAGTACAAATGTTCGTGTTCCGTAAGACATACAAACTAGACAGTTGAAATAATCACGAGACACTGACACAAAGTACAACATAAAATAATCTATAATACAGCTGAAGTGTATATCAAACTTCTGTTAAACCATACTGCTTTGCATTTTATTTTTATGCAGTAGAATGAGAGACGTAAATATGTTACACAATGTATTTTACACAACGAAATTACAAATACTACTTGTTAAACAGAAACCAAGTGCAGTCCCAAGAGTTAAAAAAAAATGTCTTTATTGAATTCTATATATTACATAAGATCCATATGGGGGACTGCATATGAAATGATGGTCATGGGTCGATTAATAAATGACCCTTTAACACAGCCTTGCAATAAAGAGACACATTGAAACAGAATTTGATGAAATGAAAGAGCTCTTACAAAAATATTAGTTCTCGTTTTGTGATGCAATACGAAATACCATCTTTGTACACTTGATTGGACAGCTTCTAATATGTGCACACTATAACGGTACAAAAACACACAAAAAAACATAGACCGTGTGTGAATCAGAAAATAAATTTTATACTGCAGTTGCATTTCTGAAGTAACAAAGGGGAGGGTAGCAGCAGACAGGATTTCTGCCAAAGTTTATCACGAGACAAAAGTTATGTCCAGAAGTTATTATTCTAGAACTAACTCAGTAATACACTGGAGCTCTTCCACTCATCACATTCTATCTCTATTAAGGGGAAAATGTTATATCACACTCTCACTCATTCAGAGAAGTTCTTGAATATACACTGCTTCCTACTGAAGCAATCAACACAGTTTATTAAATGTTCAATCAAAAAAATTTAATACACTCAAGAACTTCATTACCCACTCAACAGAGAGGAGGGAATTAGGCATTGTTAACTCAGAAAGTGGCACTTTCTGGCACTTGGCAAACTATATTAATCAAAGGTACCAAGTCTCCTGTGAAGAATGTTTTGGTGTGTAAGATTTACACTAAATTCTCTCAATTTGCGCACAATATGACCACAGTCATTTGATGAACTGCAATAAATTTATAAAAATCTCTTCATCAATTTCCATTTTCTCCCCATCACATGCTTCATACTACTACGAAAATAAATCATTTTCATGGAAACAGGTACTACATATAGAACTCAAGACACAGTGAACTCCCGTACTATTATGACAACATACTTAGAGAGAACCACAGTTTTTGTTTTGTTTCACAAAGACAACTGTTTAAAGATTTCATTGCTTTCCTCTCTACTCCCAATCTACAATGGAAAATAGAAACAAATACAAGGTTACTTTCGCAGAAGATAAACGTTTCTGTTACCAATTCCTTTTGTTCAAAACCAACAAAGGTAATGCATCAACCCACCAATGTGAAAAGGACTTGCTCAAAGGCAATTGCCAGCAAAAATGCTCCACTGAGTCTTGTTTAGACACACACAAAGAAATTTAAACAAAAATATATGTTTCTAATACAAAAATTTGTGATTTCCATCTAGTCAGCCAAAATTGCCAGAAAACATCACCTCCCAAGTGTTGTACACGAAGTCCAAATGAAAAATAACTTGTCTTAAATGAATCAGCATTTTTATTTACCAATATCAGAAATAAAACATTATCACTAAGATCACATACCTTTTCTACTTTCTCATAATTTCTTGCCTTCATCTGAAAAGGAGAAATACAAACAAATTAATTTACAGGTAGTAATTAAGACATACATAAAATTTGGATGTACAGTCTCAGATATGATTTTTGACATTGATTCAAAATTCTCAACAAGTCCTAAGACTCGGAGATCAATGAACCTTCAATTTTGCGCAGTGTTTGGTCATCATGAAGATTATGGAAAATCTGCTGCACACCATGTTCTCATATGGATTAAATGAATACAAACAGAGGGCACAATAAAAGTACACCATTTTTATTATCTAAACTTTTACAATAACATTTGTCCTCAGAAACACAGAACTGGACCTTACTGCAATTATATTACATATAATGAAGGCCATCTGACTTCTGAATGTGCTCAGCATTACAGGATACCATCAAGCAAGAGGTGCATGCAATGGACTTGACTAATCTCCAAGACTCGAGGAGAACTGTTGATCATGTTCAGAGAGATTTCGGGATTGCAGCTGGTCATTGTAAACTTCTCTCCACAATATTTCAACTGGACATCTGTCAGTCATCTTCAAGTGAGCCGTCAAAGACTTGATGAAGCTGTTCTCCGCTGCACCTTATATAGCGCACTGAGAGTATTACTATACATGTGTTAGAGTCACAGTGACCGAAGGACCACACCACTCGCTGGCAGTGCCCTAGCTGGTGGAACTGCAAAGGTAAGCTGTCTTCGGCATTGTCGCTCACTGCAATCATTGGAGTATTCCCGCATCTTCATCTGGAGCAAATCTCCAACATGACAGTAATATAATCTCTAAAGAAAAGGCTGCACTACAATATCTCAGAGCACCTGGACATAGTGGTACTGAAGGCTGATAAAGGTACTTAGTTTGTATTTGGAGAAGATGTACGACCCGCTTAGTGATAGTATGTACAAGAAGACTGATCACTACCCTCCAGCACAAGTGCAACAGAGGACATATACCCTTCTAAATTCTTCCTCGTTTCCTCCAGAGACGATTAAGTGGTTACGACCACATGACAGCATGCCGCCAAGTCTATATGACCTTCCTTTATGGACTATACTGAGTAATATTGATGCCCCCACATATGATTTAGCCAAACATGTGCTTGCTTGCTGAGACCATTGGTTGGCAAATATCATATACAGAACTCAGCAGATTTTATCAACAGAACTTGGGCTCTCCACCTACGTAGTTAAGATCTTTTAGTGAGTTTTGATACAGGATCTCTTTCTACATAGGTACCTCCTGCTGATTCCTTGGTACTAATTGGTAAACAGTTTCAAGCATGCTCTTTCCTATTGTATGTTTAACCAAAAAAAAAAATAATAATTTAACAGATTGCCAGCATTATCATGGGCAGCCTCTTGTCTCCCCTGGTGTCTAACTTTTTTATGGGGGATTTTGAGGAGGGAGCACTTCAGTCAGCAGTTCTTAAATCAACTGTTTTTTGGAGGTACATATACGATATTTTCGTAGAGTGGCCCTGCAGAGAAGATAAGTTAATGGAGTTTTTACATCATATGAACTCCATCCATGAGAACATTCAATTTACTATGGAATTAGAGAAAGATGGCTCTCTCCAACTCCTGAATGTTTTGGTTAGAGAGAGAGAGAGAGAGAGAGAGAGAGAGAGAGAGAGAGAGAGAGATATCTAGGACATTCCCTTTATAGTGAGCCCACTCACACTGATTTGTACTTTTACTCTTCAAGTTGCCATCACCCACGAGTATGCTTAAAACCCTTGTATATATATATATATATATATATATATATATATATATATATATATATATATATATATATATATATATGAGCCCATACAGTATCGGATGCAGATAGTTTGCCTAAAGAGCTTGCACATTTAAGACCAGTGTTCAGTGACAATGGATACTCTACCTGGCAAATTAGCAGGGCATTATCAGTAAAAAACAAGAATCAGAAAGTGGATAATGAGGAGAATGCATCAATAAGGTCCATAGCTTTTCTTCCATTCGTTATAAATATTTCCTTCAAAATATCAAGAATTATTAGTGATATTCAGGTGAAAGTAATTTTCTGCCCATTTTCTAAGACTTTGGACCTGCTGGGATCAGTGACGGATAATTTGTTATTGCAGAAGGTGGGAATTTACAAAATACACTGACAGTGTGGTATGGCCTATACAGGACAAACAACATACCCTGAGGAAGAACGATGCACAAAACATAAATGTTGCGCTCAACTTCTGCAACCTAGTAAGTATGCAACTGCAGAGCATTGTATTGCCAACAGATGTTCAATGGAGTACAACAAAACATCAGTTTTTGCCACAGTGAAATCTTTTTGGGACTCCACTATAAAAAAAATCCATTGAAATATGCACTGCAGAAAATCCAATGAAACGTGACAGCGGCTACCAACTGGATAACGTGTGGAATCCTGTCATCTCCTAGATTAGCTCCAGACAAACACACCAGAATACTTCTATGATTGCAGCTAGTGCAGTGTCGCAGACATCTAATCTTTGCAGTTCCACCAGGCAAGGGTGCTGCAGCCGGGTGATGTGTTCCTTCTGTCACCGTGACTGATGCAGGCGCGACAATACCCTCAGCACGCTATAGAAAGCGTCAGTCTTCAATGGCTCGCATGAAGATGACTGGCAGGTATCCAGTCAAAATATCATGAAGTTTGCAATGACTGGCTGCAATCTCAAAATCTATTCGAACATTTAATTCACTGGGAAAATTTTAAATTTCACAGCTGCTGACGAATCACAGATCACAGTGGTACCCTAATGCTTTCAGTCTCTCACAAATGTTGCCATCATTTTGGTGAAAGTGGGACCATTACATTGTAAATATAACATGAATAGATGAGAACATCTACCCACCAAGTAAGGAGAAAAAAGTAGAGAGATTTGGAAACACTTATGTTCCTACATCTTGTGTGTTTTTTCTCCTGTTGCCACTTGGCAAGCAGACTTTTTTATCTATCCATTGTTGGATAGAATATAACTTTGTGGATGCAATTTGTCACCCCATGTCTATATTTATTCAACTGATGATGGCCGTGATCTTGGAAAGTGTTTTCTCGTTAGCTACATAGTTAGTTTTGACCCACACACTATGCACAGAATTTGTTTTGTTTGTGCATGTGCCCGAGTTTGGATGGATGCAGTGTATCTGCAAGACAGGGTAACAAGGGCAGTCTTTCTGTGCACTGCAGCACCTGCTAGATGGGCAATTACTTCAGACCACTGCTGTCCCAGCTTGGAAATGCACTATGGGCCACAGAACCTAAAAGATCAAAGTGATGTCTTGATAAATAAAGTCCACACCTGGATTGTGATGGATTTGCAGAGACAAGCACTGTCTGTATAAAAGTCTCTAATTGGTATGTTCCAAATTGTGACTAAGAGACAGTATATACGTTTTACAAGAAATCTACGTCATTTCGTAGAAGCTGCTTTTCTGAAATGACATTTAAGATAGTGGAGAAGAACATGCACAGGTGACTGAGGCTGCAGCTGTGAAATAACTTCATGGTCAATCTGCCAGAGGATTGAAACACATATAAAGGCAAATAAAAATAAACACAAGAAAGTTACTGAAAAAATTCTTAGAATAGCTCTCTGGCATTTAACATGGAACATTTCACCATACTGTATTTTCAAAAATTTATTATTCTCATTGATACACTATTAAGTTGGTCAGTCTAATTCGAAAGACCATGAGTGTAAAGGTTGGGGTAAAAATCAAAATATAAAAATAAGCTACAAAATTATATGAATGTTAACTTCACAATTTAAGAAATTTTTACACTGGGACCGATGGAGTAGGTGGGAGCTACAACTCTAGGCGTACACTATGAATGTGAAGTTCTATACTGACTATGTCAACATCATCACATATCACAAATTTAAGTCCCCCTCCGCATTTTTGTCTATGTGTAGAGGCCAATCTCGGTAACCACCGTAGGGATTTTGACACAGTTTTCACTAACAGGCAGACTGATTTACAAGGAAGGTTTGTGTACATAATTTACTAGTGACCTGCCCCAATTTTACATGAGTAGCATTAAGTATCTATGGCCAGATGATCTTTTAATTATATATACAAAGTTTGTTCATGAATCTGTCTGTTACTGAAAACCATATAAAAAACCATACAGGACTTCCTGAGATCAGCCTTCACATACAGGCAGAAAAAGTTGTATATTAATTTATAATATGTAGTGACAAGTCATCTGGCCATAGGTACTAATATTACCCTTGCAAAGCCAGGAGAGATCACTAGTTACAATCTAATAAGACAAAATTTAATAAACATTTCAGTATATCCAATAACTGCCACAAGGCAGCTAGTAAATACTTAGTTTTTTTTCCATTTATTGTTTTAAAATACATTTTTGAAAGTATTTAACAGCAATGAATTGTATTCTTGGTATGCAGCAATTCACCCAGCACATTTAAACAAATGAGGTCTATTTAATGTTGACAGAAAACTGTTTTAAGAGAATGCAAAATAAAAGACAATGGCCCCTTCAAGGTCTCTAGATGCAGGAGTTTGAGCAGATAAAGAGAAACTTGTCTTGGCACAGGAGGGTGGAAGGTCTACTGGAGAAGCTGTACAGAATATAGAGGAGGCATGAAAACTTAAGACGTAATGAGAATGTATATGAATTGCCTAATACAAAACCCAGCGCTCCATTTCAAAGTTTTCTTTCGGCAAGCAAAACACACAACTGAACTATACTATCTCATATCATGTGGCAAGAATAACCTTATATTAATGACAAATGTCAGTAAAAATATGAATTTTTAACAATGTAAGTTTCATTAATAATTTTCACTAGCACTCTGCCTTAAGCAAAGCAAAATTATTTCTTTCCAGTTTATCATGCTTAAGACTTGCAAGTTAACTTCACAGCAGCGAACTGATAAAAGAGAGAAAAGGATAAAAGCTCAGTATACTCCTTCATATTAGATAGTTTAAACGTTTTAAAACTGCAACTGTAGAGAGATACTGTCTGTTAATATGCCTGACAAGGAGACCTACAGACAACTGAATTTTTGTAATATTTTCTATTTATGGTATGTGAAGTTCAGAACTTAAATATCTATACCCAAAAGCAGTTCAAGGCAACTCTCAAAAATTCTTGATAGAACTGACTCTGAGGTTTTCTGAGGAACTTTAATTCACTAAAATTATGAATATTTATGCAATGATCCGCACCACGTCAGAAAACGGCAATAGGGTAATCAATGGTTTGCTGTTTCTAGTCTCCTCCCCCTCCCCATTTTTTTCATTCAGATCAAATACCTACTTCATTTA